>NC_086446.1:236630937-236741937 GCF_028390025.1 Pseudophryne corroboree
TTAATAATCTGTGAGGAGGGGGATGTACACAGTGAAAGGTGTGAGGAATAGGAGGATGATGATGAGGTGGACATCTTGCCTCTGTAGAGCCAGTACGTGCAAGGAGAGATTGATTGCTTCTTTTTTGGTGGGGGCCCAAACCAACCAGTCATTTCAGTCACAGTCGTGTGGCAGACCCTGTCGCTGAAATGATGGGTTCGTTAAAGTGTGCATGTCCTGTTTATACCACATAAGGGTGGGTGGGAGGGCCCAAGGACAATTCCATCTTGCACCTCTTTTTTCTTTCATTTTTCTTTGCATCATGTGCTGTTTGGGGACTATTTTTTTAAGTGCCATCCTGTCTGACACTGCAGTGCCACTCCTAGATGGGCCAGGTGTTTGTGTCGGCCACTTGTGTCGCTTAGCTTAGTCACACAGCGACCTTGGTGCGCCTCTATTTTTCTTTGCATCATGTGCTGTTTGGGGACAATTTTTTTGAAGTACCATCCTGTCTGACACTGCAGTGCCACTCCTAGATGGGCCAGGTGTTTGTGTCGGCCACCTGTGTCGCTTAGCTTAGTCACACAGCGACCTTGGTGCGCCTCTTTTTTTTCTTTGCATTATGTGCTGTTTGGGGACTATTTTTTTGAAGTGCCATCCTGCCTGACACTGCAGTGCCACTCCTAGATGGGCCAGGTGTTTGTGTCGGCCACTTGGGTCGCTTAGCTTAGTCACACAGCGACCTTGGTGCGCCTATTTTTTCTTTGCATCATGTGCTGTTTGGGGACTATTTTTGTGAAGTGCCATCCTGTCTGACACTGCAGCTCCATTCCTAGATGGGCCAGGTGTTTATGTCGGCCACTTGTGTCGCTTAGCTTAGCCATCCAGCAACCTCTGTGCAAATTTTATGACTAAAAATAATATTGTGAGGTGTGAGGTGTGAGGTATTCAGAATAGACTGAAAATGAGTGTGTCACAACTGAGGGCCTGAGCTGACGGGAGGCAGCCTCAGTTGTAGGGGCTGAGATGTACCGGAACCTGGGAGGTTGTATCAGACCCCTGGACATGTAAGTAACATGAATAATAACTGCCCGAAGGCGTGACCACGACAACTTAGATAAAAGTCAATGATGTTTATTATGACAACTCCGCATCACAGCAGCAATAAAAGAAAACGTAAAAGTCAGCAAAGAATAAATACAGTTCCTGAGTACTACAGCATGGCAGGAGCCACAGGGCACTGGTAGTGTGAGATAGTTCTTATGATCTTCTAGATGGAAAGTCCTTACCAGGCCCGGCTGTAGCAATGGAGATAACCCAGGATTGTACCAGCTGGTGTTCCAGGAAGAGCTGGGTTGCTGAAGGTAAAACAGCTGCTGTGGATACTGGCTGGAACCAGACTGTTGTTAGCACGGAGTGGATACTGGCTGGAACCAGTTAAATTATAAATGAACTTTGGGAGCGATGAAATGTGAACTGAAATGTAGAACTTGAGAGCGGAGAAATAATAATTCCGGTGGAGAGTGGTAAAGTGTAGAAAGGACACCGGCCCTTTAAGGGAAGCTGTATTCTGCTGGAAGCTGAGGCTGGAAGCAGGTAGTGTTGTAGCTGGAAACAGATGAATCCACAATGGATTGGAGAGTCAGGCTACACCGCAGGTGGAATGCTGGTGCGGGTCTCTATGGTGGAAGTCTTGAGACAGGAGCTGGAACCTGGAAGACAATCATAGAAGAGAGACAAACAGGAACTAGGTTTGACAACCAAAGCACTGACGTCTTCCTTGCTCAGGCACAGCTTACTTATACCTGCAGCAAGGAAGGGGTTGGCTAGGCAATTATGCAAATCAACAATACAAACAGCAGATTGGTGGAAATGATCAGATGACAGAATCCAAGATGGCTGCGCCCATGCAGACACTTGGAGGGAAGTTTGGTTTGTAATCCATGTGGTCTGGGAAACAGTAATGGCGGCGCCGGCCACCGGAGACAGGAGACGCCAGGCTGATAGATGCACATTTAACCACGCGGGCACAGCGGAGGCCGCGGCTGATGAAAACACCACTCTGACACTCTGCATGTGGAAACTCAGGAACAGCGGAATCTGGTCCTGGAACGCTGAGCCCGCCTTAGGAGGCATCTGAAGGGTAAGTAATGGCGTCCAGATACCCGGATCGTGACAGCACCCCCCCCTTTAGGAGTGGCCCCAGGACACTTCTTAGGCTTTAAAGGAAACTTTGCGTGGAAATTTCGGACCAAGGCAGGAGCATGGACGTCAGAGGCATTGGTCCAAGAGCGTTCTTCAGGACCATAGCCCTTCCAGTCAATGAGATACTGAAGTTGACCGTAAC
This sequence comes from Pseudophryne corroboree, assembly GCF_028390025.1. NCBI lineage: Eukaryota > Metazoa > Chordata > Amphibia > Anura > Myobatrachidae > Pseudophryne > Pseudophryne corroboree. The sequence continues at coordinate 236,633,264 of NC_086446.1, forward strand.
GGTGACGTGAGTCCAGGATCTTGGCCACTTCATACTCAACGCCTCGTTGAGTTTGGACTTTCGGAGTTGGTGGAAGTGAGGAATGAAACCGATTCAAGATTAGCGGTTTCAACAGGGAAACATGGAATGTCCTGGGTATTTTTAAGAAGGGAGGTAACTGGAGTCTGTAAGCAACAGGATTGATGACTTGATCAATTTTAAAAGGACCGATGTAGCGAGGTGCAAACTTCATACTGGGAACTCTTAACCTCAAATTCTTCGTGGATAACCATACCCGATCACCCACCTTGAGAGCAGGAACTGCTCGACGCTTCTTATCCGCAAACTTCTTGTACCTGAACGATGCCTTGAGCAGAGCTGATCGTACGCTCTTCCAGATATTGGCAAACTGATGCAAGGTGATATCCACTGCGGGAACAGAAGTTGCTGGAAGCGGTTGGAACTCAGGGACTTTAGGGTGGAATCCAAAGTTGGTGAAGAATGGTGTTGAAGAAGATGAAGAATGATACTGGTTGTTATGACAGAACTCGGCCCAGGGAAGTAATTGAACCCAGTCATCTTGAGAGGAGGACACATAGATGCGGAGGAAGGCCTCCAAGTCCTGATTCACCCTCTCAGTTTGACCATTGGTCTGAGGATGGTAAGCCGTGGAAAACTTTAACTTGACTTGGAGGACTTGACATAAACTTCGCCAGAATTTGGCTGTGAATTGAACTCCTCGATCTGAGATAATTTCTTCTGGAAGACCGTGGAGTCGGAAGATCTCTTGTATGAATACTTGAGCCAACTTGGAAGCTGACGGAAGACCGGTGAGAGGAATGAAGTGTGCCATCTTGGTGAACCGGTCAACTACCACCCAGATGGTATTGAACTTGTTGCACATGGGCAAATCTGTAATAAAATCCATCGACAAATGGGTCCATGGTCGACGGGGAACAGATAGTGGAACCAGTTGCCCCGCAGGCGACTGGCGGGATACTTTATGTTGAGCACACTTTGGGCAAGATGCAATAAACTCCAAAACGTCCTTTTTCAGAGTTGGCCACCAATAGGACCTAGAGATAAACTCCAGGGTTTTTTGGATACCTGTATGTCCGGCAAAACGGGAAGCATGGGCCCAATGCATGAGCTTCTTCCTTAGTGTCGGCTTCACAAAACTTTTCCCTGATGGGGGCGTAGAGTCCATCCCTACCGTGGAGAATGCCAACGGATTTATAATAGGATGCTTGTCTGAAGACTCTGACTCATTTTCTTGCTCCCATGAGCGGGAAAGGGCATCGGCCTTGCGATTCTGAGAGCCCGGACAGAACTGGAGTTTAAAGTCGAACCTGGAAAAGAAAAGTGCCCATCTGGCCTGACGAGGGTTGAGACATTGTGCGCCTTTTAGATATAGAAGGTTCTTGTGGTCTGTAAGGATGGTGATTGAATGAGAAGCTCCCTCCAACAGATATCTCCACTCCTCTAGAGCGAGCTTGATGGCTAGCAACTCCTGGTCGCCAATGGCATAGTTGCGCTCCGCTGGGGAGAACTTCCGTGAGAAGAAACTGCAAGGATGTAAATGACCATCTTTAGCCCTCTGAGATAACACCGCTCCTACTCCAACGGAGGAGGCATCCACCTCTAAGATGAAAGGAGAGTCGACGTCAGGCTGTTTCAGGACAGGTGCAGAGATGAACCTCTGTTTTAAAAGATGAAAAGCTTGCATGGCTTCTTCAGACCACTTGGACGGGTTAGCACCCTTCTTGGTGAAAGCAGTAATAGGCGCCACAATGGTGGAAAAGTCTCGTATAAACTTTCGGTAATAATTGGCGAACCCTAAGAACCTCTGGACCCCTTTGAGGGTTAAGGGTACTGGCCAATTCTGGATTGCTTGTAGTTTCTCAGGATCCATCTCTAGTCCGGAACCGGACACAATGTACCCTAGAAACGGAATGGACTTGACTTCAAAGACGCATTTCTCTAATTTGCAGTAGAGATGATTGACACGGAGACGGGACAGAACCTCCTTTACCCAGAAACGATGTTCCTCTAAATTGTTGGCAAAAATGAGGATATCATCTAGATAAACCACGACATGACGGTATAGAATGTCTCTGAAGATCTCATTGACGAAATGCTGGAAGACAGCTGGAGCATTGCTCAATCCGAAGGGCATGACGAGGTACTCATAATGTCCGTCACGGGTGTTAAATGCGGTCTTCCACTCGTCACCCTCACGGATCCGGATGAGATTGTATGCACCTCTCAGGTCCAGCTTTGTAAAGATGGTAGCTCCGCTAACTCTGTCAAAGAGCTCAGTAATCAGGGGTAAAGGATAGCGGTTCTTGATGGTAATGTCGTTCAAACCTCTGTAGTCGATGCACGGCCGCAGACCACCATCTTTCTTCTTTACAAAAAAGAAGCCTGCGCCGGCTGGAGAAGAAGAAGGTCGAATGAACCCCTTTGCTAGGTTCTCTTTTATGTATTCCTCCATAGAATGCGTCTCGGGGAGAGACAACGGATAAGTTCGGCCTCGAGGTGGAACCTTCCCTGGAACGAGATCAATCGGGCAGTCCCATTCTCTATGAGGGGGAAGGATATCAGCAGAAGCTTTACTGAACACATCCGTGAAATCTTGATATGGAGGAGGTGGAACATCAGACGACCTGGGGGAGGAGGAACAGACAGGCAACACTTTAAACAAACATGTCTTAGTACAGGAGGAACCCCATGCCAGGATTTGCGTAGTCGTCCAATCAATTGTAGGATTGTGAAGACGGAGCCATGGAAGGCCCAGGACCACAGGATGTGTGGCTCTTGGAATCACTAAAAGTGAAATAAGTTCGGAATGAAGAACTCCCACTCTCAGACGAACTGGTAGAGTCCTTAGAGAAATAACTGTATCAAAAATTTTACTGCCATCCACAGCAGTTAAGGAAAAGGACGAAGGAAGTCTCTCGGTGGGTAGGGACCACCGTTTAACATAGGCTTCGGTAATAAAGTTCCCAGCTGCTCCGGAATCCAGGAGGGCAATGACGTTCTGATAACGTTGAGCAACTTGAAGCGAGACTGGGAGGTTACAATCTTGAGGAGATGGAGAGGAGATCATTACTCCTAGCCGGCCCTCTCCTTGGCGAGCTAGGATTTGGAGTTTCCCGGACGTTTGGGACAGGCATTAATGGTGTGAGACGGAGCTGCACAGTACAAACAGAGAAACTCGGAGAGACGTCTTCGGCGCTCAGCAGGAGTTAAACGGGAACGGCCAATTTGCATGGGTTCATCTTTAGTTGGTGACAGTTGGCGAGGAGGAGGAGCAGAAGATTTTGGAGCAGATGATCTTCCACGCTCAGTTGCTCTCTCTCTGAAACGTAAGTCAACTTTCGTACAAAGTGAGATTAACTCATCTAACTTGGAGGGTAAGTCTCTGGTAGCTAACTCATCTTTAATACGCTCGGATAAACCATGCCAGAATGCAGCATACAGGGCCTCGTCGTTCCATGCCAGTTCGGATGCCAGGATCTGGAACTGTATAAGATATTGTCCTACAGTACGTGATCCCTGGCGTAAACGGAGAATCTCAGACGAAGCTGAAGTTACCCGGCCTGGCTCGTCGAAGATGCGCCTGAATGTTGACACGAATGCAGTGTAAGAAGATAGCAGGGTGTCGGACCTCTCCCATAACGGTGATGCCCAATCGAGGGCTGAGCCACTGAGAAGAGAAATAATGTAGGCAATTTTTGTACGGTCACTGGGGAAATTGCCAGGTTGTAGCTCAAACTGAATCTCACACTGGTTGAGAAATCCCCTGCAGAATCTTGGAGATCCGTCAAATTTTGCTGGCGTTGGAAAATGAAGACGTGGAGCAGGAATGGGTAAGGTGGGTGGGGTTATAGCTGGAGTCACTGTGGTTGACGCACCAGACGCGCCTGATCCACGGAGAGTGGTCTGAATCCCATCCAGCCGAGTAGAGAGATCCTGGAGACAGCGGATGATGTGGCCCTGTGCAGCCTCCTGATGTTCTAGTCGGGCTGCCAGTTCTTGCATCGGCCTGGCCGCTTGATCCTGGTCTCCGGCTGGATTCATTAGGTCAGTGCTTACTGTCACAACTGAGGGCCTGAGCTGACGGGAGGCAGCCTCAGTTGTAGGGGCTGAGATGTACCGGAACCTGGGAGGTTGTATCAGACCCCTGGACATGTAAGTAACATGAATAATAACTGCCCGAAGGCGTGACCACGACAACTTAGATAAAAGTCAATGATGTTTATTATGACAACTCCGCATCACAGCAGCAATAAAAGAAAACGTAAAAGTCAGCAAAGAATAAATACAGTTCCTGAGTACTACAGCATGGCAGGAGCCACAGGGCACTGGTAGTGTGAGATAGTTCTTATGATCTTCTAGATGGAAAGTCCTTACCAGGCCCGGCTGTAGCAATGGAGATAACCCAGGATTGTACCAGCTGGTGTTCCAGGAAGAGCTGGGTTGCTGAAGGTAAAACAGCTGCTGTGGATACTGGCTGGAACCAGACTGTTGTTAGCACGGAGTGGATACTGGCTGGAACCAGTTAAATTATAAATGAACTTTGGGAGCGATGAAATGTGAACTGAAATGTAGAACTTGAGAGCGGAGAAATAATAATTCCGGTGGAGAGTGGTAAAGTGTAGAAAGGACACCGGCCCTTTAAGGGAAGCTGTATTCTGCTGGAAGCTGAGGCTGGAAGCAGGTAGTGTTGTAGCTGGAAACAGATGAATCCACAATGGATTGGAGAGTCAGGCTACACCGCAGGTGGAATGCTGGTGCGGGTCTCTATGGTGGAAGTCTTGAGACAGGAGCTGGAACCTGGAAGACAATCATAGAAGAGAGACAAACAGGAACTAGGTTTGACAACCAAAGCACTGACGTCTTCCTTGCTCAGGCACAGCTTACTTATACCTGCAGCAAGGAAGGGGTTGGCTAGGCAATTATGCAAATCAACAATACAAACAGCAGATTGGTGGAAATGATCAGATGACAGAATCCAAGATGGCTGCGCCCATGCAGACACTTGGAGGGAAGTTTGGTTTGTAATCCATGTGGTCTGGGAAACAGTAATGGCGGCGCCGGCCACCGGAGACAGGAGACGCCAGGCTGATAGATGCACATTTAACCACGCGGGCACAGCGGAGGCCGCGGCTGATGAAAACACCACTCTGACACTCTGCATGTGGAAACTCAGGAACAGCGGAATCTGGTCCTGGAACGCTGAGCCCGCCTTAGGAGGCATCTGAAGGGTAAGTAATGGCGTCCAGATACCCGGATCGTGACAGAGTGGAAATGATGGTTATTGAGGTTAATAATACTATGGGATCAAAATGACCCCCAAATTCTATGATTTAAGCTGTTTTTGAGGGTTTTTTGTAAAAAAACACCCGAATCCAAAACACACCCGAATCCGACAAAAAAATTTCAGGGAGGTTTTGGCAAAACGCGTCCGAATCCAAAACACGGCCGCGGAACCGAATCCAAAACCAAAACACAAAACCCGAAAAATTTCCGAGGCACATCTCTAATTTCAATACAGAATTTCAATATTTATGAACTCATTCAGTTTTAGTTGCAGATTTGCAACTTTAGAAAAACTGCAACTGGCTGCGATCGCACGCTGGGGCCCGCCCAGCACTGGTCAATACCACCCAGCATACAAATACCTGGCAGCAATGTATTTGTAATTGCATCGCTGATTTGTGGAAGCCCCCTGCCTCACCAGCCCGGCTGCAAAGGCAGATGCAGGCCAGCCATTTTTCGGGTCGCACTGGCTGCGTGATGTCATAGTGAGATGCGATTGCAGTTCCGTGGCCCGTGCACAAGCAAAATGGGTCCTGTGCGTGCGCAGTGCAGGGTTGAGCGGGGTGAAGCGATCCCATTTCAGTAACAACGGCTACTGATTTGGTGGCCTTGGTGTGGAACAGCTTCCATGTTATTTTATGATTTTTTCTGAGCCTGGGGACCAGGGCATGTAAATAATTCTTAATAATCCTATAAGAAGGGCATGCTACGCGAGACCTGAACCCGATGTTGAATCTGGATCTGAATTTATCGTGTGGCAGACATGACAGAGGGACTTCATGTGTATTCTTATCATTTAAGGAAGGGACTTGTGGCGTATTGTAATTAACTAGTATATGTAGAGTGTAAACAAAATAAGTGCAGACTGTTTGGAGCACAAGTGTGACAACTACAGTATGCAGTGGTGCAAGTAGAAATATTTTCTTAGTGGTACTGAGTGCCGAAAAATGGCCGTGGTCATGTGCTGTGAGGGGGCGTGGCCACATGCTGCTAGTGTAAGTGGCTACATGACACTAGCGGCGTGGCCACACGACAGCCCCTTATAAATATATAGTAATGCCTCCAGTATAATAGAAATATATAGTAATGCCCCCAATTTAATAACAATATATAGTAAAGCCTCCATTATAACAGGATAATACAGCCACTGTCACACTCCCAGTAACCCTGACAAAGTGGATGGAGCCGTCATGCAGCCAAGCACCATGGTCTTCTTGCTTTGTGGCACATTATAATTGTGGTAATGGCAAAGTGTGTGGCAGCATACCCGCTGCCAAATTCTTAAGGGTACTCTGTACCCAAGCGTACCCGCATACTTGCACCGCTGTCAGTATGTAGACAGCACCTTTTCTCTTGATTTGTGTGCTTGTGTGCTGAATGTCTTCACTGCTGTCTCCAGTGAATGGACAGCTGCTCTTCTCAGGTTCTCTGTACAATCAGTAGCGGATCTTGCCAAGGGCAAGCAGGACTTTTGCCCAGGGCGCCGGCGCCATCCGGAGGGCGCCGCACCATGGCAAGATCCGCTATTGTGCTACTGTGCCCCCCGCTGTGTCCGCTGTGTCCCCTGCTGGTCCCCCGCTGTGAAGGGAACTAGACGCTACCCCTCTAGTTTCCCTTTGTGGAGAGGACCATTGCTGTGCGGTGCGCGATTACGTCATCGCGCACCGCACAGCATCGTGGGACTGACACAGACGCTAGGAGTCATAATTGACCTCTAGTGTCTATCTGTCCCATAGATCCGAGGAGAGGAGCGGCGCCGGCGGAGGTCTGCAGCAGTTGGGAATCAGGAGCGGGGATAGAAGGTATTATTTTTAATTTTTTTGTGTAAGCTGCGCTACTCCTACAGGGGGCACAACTCTACAGGGGGCGTAACTGACCACGCCCCCTGTATGAAGCCACGCCCCTATTTTCCACCCAGGGTGCAAAAAGGGCTAGAACCGGCCCTGTGTACAATATATAATTCTCACAACAGTTTGGGGCCTTATACATTATTATAAAATAAAATAAATACTTCTTGAATGTTGCCTAGATTGCGCTATATCTGCCACTAAATATGTTTGGTACATTCTATAGATAAAGAGCTTTGTTTTGCTGCTGGTGTATTGTACCTTTATTTGAATGCAAATAAATTAAAAAGATAATATTGCTTTCTTGCGCTATAGAGAAGCATAATGGAAAATATATGTCAACATTTATTAAAGGTTAAGTTGCATTTTCCATTTGAATTAAACATAAGAATGTTTTAATGATTTCCCCAAACTGATATTAGGGTGAGTGTGTTTGCTGTTAAATACAAAAGCACGACCTAAAATTTTGTTTATCATGATTTATTAGCAGTACATTGACAATCTTAATACTTGTGGTGGTCATTCCGAGTTGTTCGCTCGGTAATTTTCTTCGCATCGCAGCGATTTTCCGCTTAATGCGCATGCGCAATGTTCGCACTGCGACTGCGCCAAGTAAATTTGCTATGCAGTTAGGAATATTACTCACGGTTTTTTCATCGTTCTGGTGATCGTAATGTGATTGACAGGAAGTGGGTGTTTCTGGGTGGAAACTGGCCGTTTTAGGGGCGTGTGGGGAAAAACGCTACAGTTTCTGGGAAAAACGCGGGAGTGGCTGGAGAAAAGGAGGAGTGTCTGGGCGAACGCTGGGTGTGTTTGTGACGTCATACCAGGAACGACAAGCACTGAACTGATCGCACTGGCAGAGTAAATCTCGAGCTACTCAGAAACTGCACAGAGATGTCTTATCGCAATATTGCGAATCTTTCGTTCGCAATTTTAAGATGCTAAGATTCACTCCCAGTAGGCGGCGGCTTAGCGTGTGCAATGCTGCTAAAAGCAGCTTGCGAGCGAACAACTCGGAATGAGGGCCAGTATTTTTTGCTTTGTTTTGTTTGTTTGTTTAGGAAAAGATGCCTTTAGATAGACTGTGAAACTCTCTTTATACATCTTGAGAAAAAAAATAGAATGAATATACTTTTAAAATTGGAAACTTTAAATGCAATTAAAGTTCTCACATTTAAAAAGATGGTGATTAATTAATATATAGAATCTGGCTCTGCTTCTTGTATAAAATTGTGTCTTTACCCTTACAAAGGGCAAGAATGTAATTTATACAAGAAACAGAGGGTTGTTGCTTGTTCCATCCAATATATCCTCCAACATTGTCTAAAGTAAGCAGAGATTATTTGTCACCGACTGTGACCTCTTTTTGTATATAATTATTTTGGATGGTTGTCAGGACCTCCCACCTTTACAAGAGAGGCACACACAATATAGAGGGTAAACTGTCCAATCTTAAAGCGTTTTTCTGCTGGCTGTAAATCTCCAGTGGGCTCACGATACACTTCTAAAAACAACATGTTAGCCAAAAGTTTAAAAAAAAAGTTAGATTTTGTCATAACCTTTTAAATTTATTGTTTTTCTTATTAAAAGAAGGGGGGAGACATGCATGTTTTCACTGGGTAAAGGGTGGAGACACATATAAAATAATTGAAAGTCTCTCTGGGACTTTCATAAAATCCTGTTATTCAAATGTTGGACTCCAAGATCTACTAGAACGAGGTGGCTTACAAAACTAATTTTACAAACCCTCCTTCTGACAAATGTTTAGCCTGACCCCCAGCATATTAATCTGCCGACCTCACGGGTTAATTATTAGATGATTAATATTTCTAATATATACAAACAAAAAGTGTAATGTAAGACTATTAACTCAAGCTCGTGCTTTTTTACCTTGGGTTGACTAAAGACAATATACCTATTTATACAGATTTCAGCAATATGCTGCTAATGATTTATTATGTATACATGATCCAAGGCTATAAAATCATACAATATTCATGTTCAGTAAATAGAGTCAAATGAAGGTTTTCATTTTCAATTGCACACTTTCATTTTGAAAGGATTTACTAGCTTTTTATTTAACTCGCATAATAGATGGATATGAAAAAGTGTATCAATAAAAGTACATACCACATGATACAGGCATGAACAGGAATCTAAATAAATATGAATGTATAACATTTGGGTAATGTTTTCTGTTCCAGGATTACAATAATATGCAATAAGGCGCCAAATTTCAGTGAGAATTATATGACGCATCCAAAACAAAACCATGTCTGACAAAATGAACCCTAATCTGTGTGTGCCTGTATGGTAGAGAATATAAACTATAATACAGTATATACTATAAATTACATAGGAGCAAGGAATGGTTAAAATAGGAGGTGTGGCTATTAAATAACAAGACTGATGCTATGATTTATGCTTAATTATATAAAGTTTTTTAACTCCATTCCCCTTCTGCATCCACACCGCTGCATTCTTATTTTCCATTGGTCAAAGCCATGCTGTAGCTCATTATCTGTCAGCTGTCTCAACGGGAGGCAATCAAGTTGCCGGCTGCCAGGATCCCGGCGGTCAGGATACCGACGCCAGGATCCCGACACCCAGTGAAATACCGGCAGTTGGGCCTGGAATCCCCACTCGGGTGGTGGTCCACGCCACCACCCGAGAGGGAATATAACCCTGTGGAGACCAAATGTCAACACCGGGCCTGAAGCATGGCGACAGCAGCGAACCCATTAGGGGACACGGTGCACTCGCCGCCGGTATTCTGGCTGTCGGGATCCCGGAGTCGGTCTCCTGACTGCTGGGATTCCGACAGCCGGGATATCACACTGATACCGTCTCAACAGCAATGTGTTATTTACTTCAGAAATTATTTTTTTTTTTTACAGATTTTACAATAGGTAAAAGAAAGAAGTCACACGGTGCTAGGTCTGTCGGGTATAGAGGGTGTACTAGCTCTGAAATCAATTTACTGGCCAAAAACTGCCTCACAGGGAGACCTGTGTGAGCTGGTGCATTGTCCTGATGGAGGATTTTTACCACAACTCTGGCCTCTTTCTTCTGATTCTGTTCCGCAAAGTTGCTAGAACAATTATGTAGTAATGCTGATTCATTGTTGTGCCTTCTTGTACCCAGTCTGCCAAAATACTGTAAAACCCTTGATATCAAAGAGAACATGGCTTTTAATTTGGATTTGCTTTTATGTGCTTTCTTCATTCTTGGTGATTATGGTGTTTTTCAGTGTATGGACAGGCGTTTTGTCTCAGGATCATACTGGAAGATCCATGTTTCATAACAGGTAATAACTTCATCTGAAAAATGCGAATCCACTTGAATTTGTCTCAAAATGTCTGTACAAATTCACTTTCTTTTTGCTCGGCAGTGAGAACCTTGGAACCATTTTAGCACAAACTTTTGTCATGTCATCTTGATGCAAAAGTTGCCTAACAGTCTCTGTTGATATTTAAAATTTCTGCTATCATTCTGATGCTGGATCGACAGTCAATTTGTATAATTTTCTACATTTTTTCAACATTTTCCTTCATCTTTGATGTGCAAAACCTTCTGGGATATTGATTATGTTCAGCATCCTCACGACCATCAATAAATCTTTTGTGCCACTCAAACACATGTGCACGTGACATACAATTTCCCTCGTAAACCTCGGATAGCATACAGAAAGATTCAGTGGGCATTTTGTTCAGTTTAACTATTAATTTTAAGTTAACACGTTGCTCTACTTTTGAACTAAGCATTTTTTACAATGCACAGGAAAAACACAACTTCTTTGTACGCTGTATGACAGCAAATTTTCTGTGTTAGTGGTGTGAAACTTGCAAAACCGTTTTAGGATAGTCCAAGGTCAATATTCCCCCACTCCATTTTAACTAGAGATGTGCGCCTGGCCATTTTTTGGGTTTTGGTGTTTTTCGTGTTTTGCTTTTGGATTGGTTTTACCAAAACCGCCCTTGTGTGTTTGGTTTTGATTCAATTTTTTTTAAAAAATCTTAAAAACAGCTAAAATCACAGAATTTGGGGGTGTTTTTGTTCCTACAGTATTATTAACCACAATAACATTCATTTCCACTCATTTCCAGGCTATTTTGAATGGGTTTGGTATGAAATACCCACAATCAATATCCCGTCGGTCAAAATACTAACAACAATTGACCGACAGTCAAAATCCCAACCAGTTCAAAATTCTGTCATTTAAAATGTCGACAGGTCAAAAGGTCAACACATGTTTGTCATTGGGTTTTTGTGTGTATGTCGACATATGTTGACATGGACACTGTATAAGTGTACCATATCCCCTTGCATGGTTCGCTGCACTCACCATGCTTCGGGAACGGTGCCTCGCTCTGCTCGGCACACTATTATATTCCCCCTCCAGGTCCACTGGGATGGTAAAGTATGAACAAGTCGGTTTCAATGAAAAATTCATGAAAAACTCATGTCAACTTTTTGACCAGTCGACATTTTAAATGTTGGTATTTTGACCTTGTCTGTATTTTAAATGATGGTATTTTGATCATGTTGAGATTTTGACCTTGTGGAGATTGTGACGTCGGTCAATTGTTGTTGGTATTTTGACCATCGTGATTTTGATTGTATGTAAATTGACCGCATCCCACCTCACCTCTCACGATATTGTTTTTATCCAGTTTAGACCAAAAGGTTGCACCAAGGTAACTGGATGACTAAACAAAGTGACAGAAGTGGGTGGCACAAACACCTGGCATATTTAGGAGTGCCACTGTAGTGGCAGACAGGATGGCATAAAGCAAAGAAATAAGGTGCAAGATGGATAGTTCCTTTGGCCCTCCCACCCACCCTTATGTTGTATATATTAAAAAGGACATGCACAGTTTAACAAACCACTAATTTCAGCGACAGGGACCATCACTTGAGGCTGAAATGATTGGTTTGTTTGGGCCCTCACAAAACTATATTTTAGAAGGACTACCTCCGTTAAGTAATTACTCTGAGGATGTTGATGATGAGGTGTTAATTACATTATAATCTTGTATAATAAATTTCATATCTTTGCCGCAAATGGCATAACATGGAGGAGGTGCCTAGATGACTAATGTTCCTACCTCTACTTAATTTGGCCTCACAAATAGAGCAGATGCTTTCATAAACATTGTCAGGATTGGGGTAAAAATAATCCCACACCCAAGAGGTGGCTTTTTTGTTCTTATGCCCAGATAGTCAGATAGTACACACATATCCCTCTCATCCTGTCCCACTTCCACACACGAATCATCAATTTGTATTATGTCCTCCTCATCAGATTCATTACCCTCCTCATCAGATTCATTACCATCTTTACTTTAACTACTCCCCACATGTGCAGATGGTTCAGAAATGGTGGAAGGAGATGAGAAATGTCAGCTGACGTGGACATCCCTAAACGTTCCTCAAGAATGTCTGATGGTTCTGATTCTGAATGCGCAGTTTGTCTAACTGCCTCTGCAGCTAACTTTCCTTTTGATTTTTTTTCTTTACAGAGCACCCCTTTTCATATATAGTTGACAGAGAGAGCACCCCTTTTTCAGATACAGCAGACAGAGAGAGCACCCCTTTTTCAGATACAGCTGACAGAGAGAGTACCCATATCAGGTACAACAGAAAGAGAGAAAGCACCCCTTTTTCCGATACAGCTGACAGAGAGCACCCCTTTTTCAGACACAGATGACCCAGAGAGCACCCCTTTTTCAGATAGAACTGACAGAGAGAGCACCCCTTTTTCAGATACAGCTGACAGAGAGAGCACCCCTTTCAAATACAGCAGACAGATCACCACTTTTTCAGATACAGCACACAGGGAACCCCCACCTGCCGCACACTATGCCACACTACGTATGGGCGGTGCTAGGGTGTTCGGCGCCCCCCCCCCCCCCCCTGCAAACTACAAATTTGCGTCCTCCCATACTTTACAAATGGACAGCAAGCGCCTTCGGTGCACACCGAAAAATGAGTGTGGTCTTACACGGAAGGGGCATGGCCACACAATAGTACCCCCATTTCAAATTACCCCACAGTAGCACAATCTTATTCACATAACACCGCACGCAGTAGTGCCACTTACACGAAATCCCCCCTGTAGTAGTGCCGTTTACACAAAATCCCCCCTGTAGTAGTGCTGCTTAGACAAAATGCCCTCTTAGTAGTGCCACTTACACAAAATCCCCCCTGTAGTAGTGCTGCTTAGACAAAATGCCCCCTTAGTAGTGCCACTTACACAAAATCCCCCCTGTAGTAGTGCTGCTTAGACAAAATGCCACCTTAGTTATGCCACTTACACAAAATCCCCCTTGTGGTAGTGCTGCTTACACAAAATTGCACCTGTGGTAGTGCCGCTTACACACATTTTGCCCACCCAGTCACACAGATACACACACACATAGATATATACACACACACATAGATACACACACACTTTCTCAAGCTCAATCACTCTCTAAATCTTCTTACTAAAAGGAAGTCTGTCTGACAACAGCTGTCCATCCTTCTGTTCCTCCTCATTATCAGCCTGGTCCTATGTAGCTCCACCCCTCCATTCCATGTAGCCCCGCCCCTTTTTGGTCTTCATTCCTGACTTGCACAGGGCGCACTCTGGCTGGCTCGACGCTGTCACACAGTTAGGGAGGGGGAGAGGACGCTTAAAGCTGCTGGCGCCGCTGCCTGTCACAGTGACAGGCACAGCAGCCGGCAGCAGCAAGGGGCACAGGCGGCGCAGCAGCGGGCATGCAGAGCAGATAGAGCGTCTCTACTGCCTGGCGCCTACCTGCACAGCATCCCTTTGCTGAGCGGTTAGCGCCGAGCCTGGCGCTACGCCTCGCAGTACTGAAACAGACACATCCGTCCAGTACACTCTCCAATATAATACATATATAGAATCCAAAACCCGTGAGAATCTGACAGCGGGATGATGATATTTTGCCTCAATGACGTAATCATGGCGGGCGGGAAAACCCGAGCTGGTCTTGGATCCAGAGTATGGATCGCAAAGTTCGGGGGGGTTCTGTTCCCGGGGAAACCTACGGGCACATCTCTACTTTTAACTTACGCAGTATGGTTGTAATTTTTACAAGTACAGTCTATTTATTTATTAGCCACACCTCATATTTTCTTAGAGCGCATCAGATTACGTAGGTACTTCATAAATAACTGTTAATAAATAGCAAACACAGTGACACTGGCACCTTCAAGATGAGGCACAGAGTGTATCCTTATTCAACAGCTGTCTGCTTTATTGTAAGGACAGCAGACAACTTTATATACAGTAGTGCCACCATGTCACTGTAACTGCTATTTCTATAGCAGCACCATAAAACTTTCACATAGCTTGTGTGCAGCTGCTCGAACTTAATAGAAACTTAATTCAAGAAGTTCCTGTCTAACAGTTCTTGTGGAGATATTGCTTTAGGAGGCAGCTTAGAACTCGTTAGTGAGTTTAGAACTGAGGACAGATGCATAGGTGCCGATTTATGTTATTGCTGGTGGGTGCTCGGAGAGAGGTGGCAGCGGGAATGAACGGGTGGCCGTGACTAATGCCCATTACACATTATGCAACACACCGTAATGCCCATTACACATTAAGACACACACCATAATGCCTATTACACATTATGCCACATACCGTAACAGGGACGTGCAGTCAGGGGAGGCAGTGCCTCCCCTGTCATTTATGATTAAAATAATACAAAGAAGATACTTATGACTATTGATGAGCGGGTTCGGATCCTCGGGATCCGAACCCCCCCGAACTTCACCCATTTTACACGGGTCCGAGGCAGACTCGGATCCTCCCGCCTTGCTCGGTTAACCCGAGCGCGCCCAAACGTCATCATCCTGCGGTCAGATTCTCACGAGATTCGTATTCTATATAAGGAGCCACGCATCGCCGCCATTTTTCACTCGTGCATTGGAGATGATCGGGAGTGGACGTGGCTGGCGTCCACTCAGTTTCTATGTTCAGTGGGCTGCAAATTGTGCTGCAAATATCTGTGCTCAGTGTGCTGCAAATATCTGTGCTCAGTGTGCTGCAAGTGCAAATATCTACGTTCTCTGCCTGAAAAACGCTCCATATCTGACTGTGCTCAGTGTGCTGCAAATATCTGTGCTCAGTGTGCTAATTGCTTTATTGTGGGGACTGGGGACCAGCAGTATTATATAGTAGGAGGACAGTTCAGAGTTTTGCTGACCAGTGACCACCAGTATTATACGTTCTCTGCCTGAAAAACGCTCCATATCTGTGCTGCATTGTAGTATATAGTAGGAGGACAGTGCAGAATTTTGCTGACCACCAGTATAACTATATATATAGCAGTACGGTACAGTAGTCCACTGCTCTACCTACCTCTGTGTCGTCAAGTATACTATCCATCCATACCTGTGGTGCATTTCAGTTTTGCACAGTTTGCTGACCACCAGTATATACTATATAGCAGTACGGTACAGTAGGCCACTGCTCTACCTACCTCTGTGTCGTCAAGTATACTATCCATCCATACCTGTGGTGCATTTCAGTTGTGCGCAGTATATATAGTAGTAGGCCATTGCTATTGATATATTACTGGCATATAATTCCACACATTAAAAAATGGAGAACAAAAATGTTGAGGGTAAAATAGGGAAAGATCAAGATCCACTTCCACCTCGTGCTGAAGCTGCTGCCACTAGTCATGGCCGTGACGATGAAATGCCATCAACGTCGTCTGCCAAGGCCGATGCATGTAAAATCCCAAAAATTAAAGCTCTGTAAAATGACCCAAAAATCTAAATCAAAATCGTCTGAGGAGAAGCGTAAACTTGCCAATGTGCCATTTACGACACGGAGTGGCAAGGAACGGCTGAGGCCCTGGCCTATGTTCAAGGCTAGTGGTTCAGCTTCACCTGAGGATGGAAGCACTCATCCTCCTGCTAGAAAACTTAAAAGAGTTAAGATGGCAAAAGCACAGCAAAGAACTGTGCATTCTTCTAAATCACAAATCCCCAAGGAGAGTCCAATTGTGTCGGTTGCGATGCCTGATCTTCCCAACACTGGACGGGAAGAGGTTGCGCCTTCCACCATTTGCACGCCCCCTGCAAGTGCTGGAAGGAGCACCCGCAGTCCAGCTCCTAATAGTCAAATTGAAGATGTCACTGTTGAAGTACACCAGGATGAGGATATGGGTGTTGCTGGCGCTGGGGAGGAAATTGACAAGGAGGATTCTGATGGTGAGGTGGTTTGTTTAAGTCAGGCACCCAGGGAGACACCTGTTGTCCGTGGGACGAATATGGCCATTGACATGCCTGGTCAAAATACAAAAAAAATCACCTCTTCGGTGTGGTATTATTTCAACAGAAATGCGGACAACTGGTGTCAAGCCGTGTGTTGCCTTTGTCAAGCTGTAATAAGTAGGGGTAAGGACGTTAACCACCTCGGAACATCCTCCCTTATACGTCACCTGGACCGCATTCATCAGAAGTCAGTGACAAGTTCAAAAACTTTGGATGACAGCGGAAGCAGTCCACTGACCACTAAATCCCTTCCTCTTGTAACCAAGCTCCTGCAAACCACACCACCAACTCCCTCAGTGTCAATTTCCTCCTTAGACAGGAAAGCCAATAGTCCTGCAGGCCATGTCACTGGCAAGTCTGACGAGTCCTCTCCTGCCTGGGATGCATCCTTGAGTGTAACGCCTACTGCTGCTGGCGCTGCTGCGGTTGTTGCTGCTAGGAGTCGATCTTCATCCCAGAGGGGAAGTCGGAAGACCACTTGTACTACTTCCAGTAAGCAATTGACTGTCCAACAGTCCTTTGCGAGGAAGATGAAATATCACAGCAGTCATCCTGCTGCAAAGCGGATAACTCAGGCCTTGGCAGCCTGGGTGGTGAGAAACGTGTTTCCGGTATCCACCGTTAATTCACAGGCAACTAGAGAATTGATTGAGGTACTGTGTCCCCGGTACCAAATACCATCTAGGTTCCTTTTCTCTAGGCAGGCGATACCGAAAATGTACACAGACGTCAGAAAAAGAGTCACCAGTGTCCTAAAAAATGCAGTTGTACCCAATGTCCACTTAACCACGGACATGTGGACAAGTGGAGCAGGGCAGACTCAGGACTATATGACTGACAGCCCACTTGGTAGATGTATTGCCTCCCGCAGCAAGAACAGCAGCGGCGGCACCAGTAGCAGCATCTCGCAAATGCCAACTCGTTCCTAGGCAGGCTACGCTTTGTATCACCGCTTTCCATAAGAGGCACACAGCTGACAACCTCTTACGGAAACTGAGGAACATAATCGCAGAATGGCTTACCCCAATTGGACTCTCCTGGGGATTTGTGACATCGGACAACGCCACCAATATTGTGCGTGCATTACATCTGGGCAAATTCCAGCACGTCCCATGTTTTGCACATACATTGAATTAGGTGGTGCAGAATTATTTAAAAAACGAAACGGGGCATGAAAGAGATGCTGTCGGTGGCCCGAAGAATTGCGGGCCACTTTCGGCATTCAGCCACCGCGTGCCGAAGACTGGAGCACCAGCAAACAGTACTGAACCTGCCCTGCCATCATCTGAAGCAAGAGGTGGTAACGAGGTGGAATTCAACCCTCTATATGCTTCAGAGGATGGAGGAGCAGCAAAAGGCCATTCAAGCCTATACATCTGCCTACGATATAGGCAAAGGAGGGGGAATGCACCTGACTCAAGCGCAGTGGAGAATGATTTCAACTTTGTGCAAGGTTCTGCAACCCTCTGAACTTGCCACACGTGAAGTCAGTTCAGACACTGCCAGTCTGAGTCAGGTTATTCCCCTCATCAGGCTTTTGCAGAAGAAGCTGGAGACATTGAAGGAGGAGCTAAAACAGAGCGATTCCGCTAGGCATGTGGGACTTGTGGATGGAGCCCTTAATTTGCTTAACCAGGATTCACGGGTGGTCAATCTGTTGAAATCAGAGCACTACATTTTGGCCACCGTGCTCGATCCTAGATTTAAAACCTACGTTGTATCTCTCTTTCCGGCAGACACAAGTCTGCAGAGGTTCAAAGACCTGCTGGTGAGAAAATTGTCAAGTCAAGCGGAACGTGACCCATCAACAGCTCCTCCTTCACATTCTCCCGCAACTGGGGGTGCAAGGAAAAGGCTAAGAATTCCGAGCCCACCCGCTGGCGGTGATGCAGGGCAGTCTGGAGCGAGTGCTGACATCTGGTCCGGACTGAAGGACCTGCCAACGATTACTGACATGTCGTCTACTGTCACTGCATATGATTCTGTCACCATTGAAAGAATGGTGGAGGATTATATGAGTGACCGCATCCAAGTAGGCACGTCAGACAGTCCATACGTATACTGGCAGGAAAAAGAGGCAATTTGGAGGCCCATGCAGAAACTGGCTTTATTTTACCTAAGTTTTCCCCCCACCAGTGTGTACTCCGAAAGAGTGTTTAGTGCAGCCGCTCACCTTGTCAGCAATCGGCGTACGAGGTTACTTCCAGAAAATGTGGAGAAGATGATGTTCATCAAAATGAATTATAATCAATTCCTCCGTGGAGACATTCACCAGCAATTGCCTCCAGAAAGTACACAGGGACCTGAGATGGTGGATTCCAGTGGGGATGAATTAATAATCTGTGAGGAGGGGAATGTACACAGTGAAAGGGGTGAGGAATCGGACGATGAGGAGGAGGTGGACATCTTGGCTCTGTAGAGCCAGTTTGTGCAAGGAGAGATTGATTGCTTCTTTTTTGGTGGGGGCCCAAACCAACCAGTCATTTCAGTCACAGTCGTGTGGCATACCCTGTCGCTGAAATGATGGGTTCGTTAAAGTGTGCATGTCCTGTTTATACAACATAAGGGTGGGTGGGAGGGCCCAAGGACAATTCCATCTTGCACCTCTTTTTTCTTTCATTTTTCTTTGCATCATGTGCTGTTTGGGGACTATTTTTTTGAAGTGCCATCCTGCCTGACACTGCAGTGCCACTCCTAGATGGGCCAGGTGTTTGTGTCGGCCACTTGTGTCGCTTAGCTTAGCCATCCAGCGACCTTGGTGCACCTCTTTTTTTCTTTGCATCATGTGCTGTTTGGGGACTATTTTTTAAATCTGAAATCCTGTCTGACACTGCAGTGCCACTCCTAGATGGGCCAGGTGTTTGTGTCTGCCACTTGTGTCGCTAAGCTTAGCCATCCAGGCGACCTTTGTGCTCCTCTTTTTCTTTGCATCATGTGCTGTTTGGGGACTATTTTTTAAATCTGCCATCCTGTCTGACACTGCAGTGCCACTCCTAGATGGGCCTGGTGTTTGTGTCGTCCACTTGGGTCGCTTAGCTTAGTCATCCAGCGACCTCTTTGCGCCTCTTTTTTTCTTTTATCATGTGCTGTTTGGGGACTATTTTTTGGAAGTGCCATCCTGTCTGACACTGCAGTGCCACTCCTAGATGGCCAGGTGTTTGTGTCGGCCACTTGGGTCGCTTAGCTTAGTCATCCAGCGACCTCGGTGCAAATTTTAGGACTAAAAATAATATTGTGAGGTGTTCAGAATAGACTGGAAATGAGTGGAAATTATGGTTATTGAGGTTAATAATACTATGGGATCAAAATGACCCCCAAATTCTATGATTTAAGCTGTTTTTGAGGGTTTTTTTGTAAAAAAAACACCCGAATCCAAAACACACCCGAATCCGACAAAAAATTTTCAGGGAGGTTTTGCCAAAATGCGTCCGAATCCAAAACACGGCCGCGGAACCGAATCCAAAACCTGAAAAATTTCCGGTGCACATCACTACTTATGACACATATTCTATGTCATAAGTATCTGCTTTTGCCTTTATATTATTTAAATAGTTTTTATCAATAAAATAAAAAGATTTCAATGTATTTGGAGGCACGGCTCTCGGTGTCTCCGGCTGTCAATAAGAAAGGGGCCGGAAACGGGGGGGGGGGGGGGGGGAAACATTGGGCAGTAAAAGCCCATAGAAATAAAGACTTACAAGCGGCACCTAATAGCAGTGCCTCTGTGACAGGGGCGTGCTTTCTGCCCATATGAAAGCACGCCCCCATCACTATGGCTGATGTAATTGGCTGACGCGAGCTTTAGACCCGACCCGAACACCCCCTTTCCCTTCTCCTGCCTTGTGGCCGTCTGAGGTCCTGCCTCCCAATCAAAGGTAGCGACCCCACTCCTCCACCCCAGAACGGTTAATTGCAGTCCATAATGTGTAGTCAGTTCCACCCCGCAATTATGCTGCTGTCTCCCCGCGGGATGGATCAGTCCAGTAGTTTCCGCACTCCAGCTAGCAGGCACTTCCGGGAGGCAGTAGCCAGGAGCGGTGCACACCTGACCATTCAGGCTGCAATGTGACGAGGAGCCGAGTGGCCAGCATTACTGCTGCTGTGCGTGTCCGTGTGTCTGTGCGTCCAGGAGTCCCGGCCACTGGTCTCTCCCTCGCCACCGGAGCTACGCTATGCACAGTGGTGAGTACCGCGGGGTGTTGCTGCTGTACCTTGCTGGGGATCAGGGTGTGTCCCCTCATCCTGGGGGGTCCCAGTATTGTTTCCAGCGATAAGCATCGACCACCAGGGTTACCTGACAAATAGACCTTACCCTCCCTGTGACACCCCCCACCCTTCCTTGTACCTCCGACTCCTTCCTTCCTGTGCCCACCTCACCCCTCCCAATGTCCCCCTGAACTCACCATTCCTTGTGTCCACCTCACTCCTCCTTGTGACCACCCTGACCCTGTGACCCCCCTCATCCTACCATGTGCCCACCTGCCTCCTCCCAATGTACCCCTGAACTCGCCATTCTCTGTGCCCACCCCACTCCTCCTTGTGACCACCCCCGCCCTATCACCCCCCTCATCCTACCCTGTGCCCACCTCACTCCTCCTTGTTACCCCCCTCATCCAACCCTGTGCCCACCTGCCTCCTTCCCATGTCCCCCTGAATTTGTCATTCCTTGTGCCCACCTCACCCCTCCTTGTGACCACTCCCACCCTATGACCTTCCTCATCCTATCCTGTGCCCACCTCACCCTTCCTTGTGCCCCCTAGCAATACCCTGTTCCCATCTCACCCCTCCCCATGCTCCCCTGAACTCATCATTCAGTGTGCCCACCTCAACCCTCTCTGTGACCACCTCCACCCTATGACCCCCCTCATCCTACTCATTGTCCACCTCACTCCTCTTGTGCTCCACTCACTACTCCCTCAACTCACCATACCCTGTAAACCCTCTCAACTCACCAACCGCTGTGACCAGTGACCACCCCCACCCAGTAACACCACCCCAACCCTGTGACCCCCCCCCCCCTCCCTCACCCCTCCCTGTGCCTTTCTTGCAGTTTTCTCTTGTGTATTGCTCCCCCCCTTTCCCGGTATCCAGGCTAGCCCCCCGCAGCCTAGCCCTCCCTCTCTTTCTTCAGCCTGACCCTGGCCCTAACCTCCGGCAGCCTGACCCTAACCTCCGGCAGCCTGACCCTAACCTCCGGCAGCTTGACCCTAACCCTCCTGCAGCCTTACCCTAACCCTCCTGCAGCCTTACCCTAACCCTCCTGCAGCCTTACCGTAACCCTCGACAGCCTGACCCTCCCCTCCCGCAGCCTAATCCTCCCCTCCCACAGCCTAATCCTAACCATCCCTTCCCACTGCCTAACCCTCTCCCTCTCCCCCTTCCCACCCAGCAGCCTAACCCTCCTCGGCATACTTACGTTCAGGATACCGGCGCCGGCATTCTGACAGTTGTCAGGATTCCAGCGCTGGTCTCCTGATGGCCGGCATCCGTACGTTGGGATGCCAACTACATCCCGCTGATATGATGTTTGTCCTTAATACTACCCCCAAACAGTACCTACTACTACTATGATCACATAGATTACAGATTATTTCTGTTGAAGTGTTGGTAGGGGCAGCGACAGTAATGGGGATTGAGTCGGCAGTGGTAGGAGTCATCGTCGGTACTTAAAGGACATCATCGCTTGGAAAGTGATAAAATGGAGAGTGAAAAAGTACCAGCCAATCAGCTCCTAACTGCCATTTTTCAAACACAGCCTGTTACATGGCAGGTGGGATCTGATTGGCTACTACTTTTTTACTCTCCATTTTATCACTTTCCAAGCGATGATGCATCTAGCCCTTTGACTGCAGTGCCTCACCAGCCACTGACCTCACCGCACGCCACTGCACCGTAATACTCATTACGCAATATGCCACACCGTAATGCCCATTATGCTTATGCCACACAGCTATGACCCTGACACCATTTTTTGCCCCACACACAATAATGCCCCTTACAAATGATGCAACACAGTAAAGCTTTTAATTACTTTTAAATTACCTGCCTGTTGTCAGGGGGTCTCATGCTCGTTGCCAAAGGTTTCATGCACGTTGTCAGGGGTTTCATGATCGCAGGAGTCTCCTGCCCATTGCCAGAGGTTTCATGCACGTTGTCAGGAATCCCCAGCTGCGTATTGTGCAGTATTTTGCAACAATTTTGTCACATCCCTTGGCTGCAGATATAATTATAAGACAGTCTAACCGTATGATTTGTAGCTATGCTGTGCATTCCACTAATATATATATATATATATATATATATATATATACATAAACAATAGGCAAGAACCCACAGCACTCATACATCCGCGGTGCCAGTGGTATTGTGACCACACTATTTAAATAAAAAAATCATACAAATTCAGCACTCACCTAATATTAACACTTCAAACTGTAATTCATCTGAATTCAGGGAATGTTAGTTCCAAAATATTGCAATAGTTTGTTAAGCTGACCAGCCCCTTCACGGCCTTCCCATTTGGTCAGTCCCTACACTGACTTACACAAATCTGAGCAATGCTCACAGGCATCTTTTGGATTTTAAATACACAGCATGCTTGTATCATGTGTTTAGGCCAGTGGTTCCCAAACTTTTTTGAATTACGGTGCCCTACAGTATCAGAATTTTTTTCAGGGCACCCCTAGGCGACAAGTTTCTTATTGGGAAATTTTGAAAATTTTTAAATTAGGTAAATTGTGTTTATATGTCATCCATAGGGTCAGTTATGTGGTGAGGGACAGGATTCACTTCTGTTTGTCAACATATTTCATGACTGACAGCCACCAGCACTGGTTTTGCCTATAATATTGACCATAAATAATTTGAATTGGTCCTTGACCACCAATCCAAGGCACCCCTGGAGTGTCCCGAGGCGCCCCAGGGTGCCACGGCACAAAGTTTGGGAACCAATGGTTTAGGCCCTGTCCCACTCTATTAAAGAGACAGGAACCACACCCAAGCATATCAGTCAAAACATCTGGGGAATTTCTTAACATTAATTTACATATGGACAATAGGGGTGCAAGAAAGAGTGCGACCACAAAAATTTTATATAAACAATAGTCCTATATACGTTGCAACCTATACCATGACACCTTCTGCAACCATGCCCCATGTTTAAATCAGATGTACATGTCACTGGTGTCAAACAGCCACAGGAAAACAAAGGCGTCTTAATGTAGTTATACACGAATATACAGGAAAATTAATTATATGCCACTACTAAGTGGCACAGTATGTATATGATTCCAATACTATATATTTGCAATGATATATAATAATGTGTCCCATCACCTACCCACAAGCAACCTACATCCTGCCAATAAGTGGATACATAATACATACCGCAGATACAATATGATCATATTAAAGACACATTGCAATAATGTATATACAAAGAGAGAGAGAGAGCAAGTGACACAATATTAAATCCCCAACCCTACAATAAGAGCCTGCTGTCACTTCTCCAGTCACTGCCACGTCAGTGCCACCACATACAGTAATACAGGGATCCATGATAATAAATAACATAAAATGCCAATCCACAGCCTAGTGTGCCCATATACACTGAGGGCCCTCTCCCTGGCAAAGACTGATGAAGTGTACCCTGATACAGTAGCAGCAGCAGCATGCCTTCTGTGGGGGAGTCGGCTGTGAGAGACAGGAGACCAGCTGTGAGCTCGGTGGCCGGGTGTTCTCTGTACAGTACAAGCTCACATACACTGCGTCCTGGGGGAGGGGGGAGCTTGGTGATAGTTCCTCCACTGCCGCTAGCCGCCACAGCCCCCGCAGTGCATTGAGACTCACTGGGGCCGGCGGAGTTCTGTACAGTGCAATGTAAAAAAAAAACCCTTAAAATGCCGCCACCGGGGAGACAGGCGCTAGAGGTCAAATGTGGCCTCAAGCGTCTGTCTGCTCCTTGGCTGCGCCCAGGGGGGGGGGGTTTACACTGCACTGTACGGAACTCCACCAACCCCGGTGTGTCTCAATGCATTGCAGGGGCTGCGGGGGCTAGCAACAACTGGGGCAGTGCGGTTGGTTACGGGGGTGCTCCTGAGTGTCACTCAATTATGATAATGCCATGTTGCCATGTCTCTGAACTCTTCAGTATGATCCATTTTACTGTTAATATTTTACTATGGAGATTGTATGACTGTATGCTTGATTGTATGCACGTATTTGCAGTGGAAGTGACTGAAAGGGCCAAACACACTAATTAGAAGGGGTAAACATATACTTATGGCTTTCTTCCTGCAGCTAGATTTATTTGGTGGGGCTGGCTATAGTTCATAAACTGATCCTACTATAGCAGCAGGACTGGCACTCATGTACTTGCCCTCTCAATATATATTATTATTATTATTATTATTATTATTATTATTATTATCTTTTATCTATATGGTGCCAAAAGGGATCCGCAGCGCCCATTACAGAGTACATAAACAAATGAGCAAAACAAGAATAAAACATTTACAGTTTGAGACAATATAGGACAGGTATATACAGAAAACCAGGGGTTAGGTGTCATCAAAGGGAGTATAAGACAGTGTAAGTAAGAGAAGGAAAGGCACATGAGGGGAGAAGGCCCTGCTCTTGTGAGATTAAAATCGAATAGAGAAAGAGAGTTTATTTGTGCGTGTGTTGTACCACACTGCCTTTGTTTACAACTTCACATAATTAAATTAAGCACAGCGTCCGCATGAGTTGTCAGTCATTTGCCAAAAAAAAGTTTTTAAAAGAATAGTTTTTCATTTATTTGTACAACTGCTGCGTGCTGTATGGGACTGCCTTGTTCACAACTTCACATATAAATAAGTGCTGTGCTCAGAGTTGAGTTGTCAGTCATTTGCAAAAAAAAAGTTTTTCAAAATTATTCATATGTTTGTATAACTGCTGCATGCTGTACCACACTGCCTCTGTTCCAGTGGCGTAAGTTCGTCCAGTTGCCCGGAGGCAAGATAAATATTGGTGCCCCCTATTTCTTATATTAAGATAAATATATGTAACTATGTATGTATGTATGTATATGTGCGTATATATGTGTGTGTGTGTGTGTGTGTGTGTGTGTGTGTGTATGTGTGTGTGTGTATGTAGTGTTCTGAAAAAAAAAATATATACTGTATAATTTAATTGTCTTTTATTTTAAATCACACATTCCTTAGCAGTCATACCCAGGATTAGAACCCATGACCTGTTACACTGGCAGCAGACACTTTACTGATGGAGTTATTTGCTCCTGTAGAGGAAGCATGAGAATTCTAACTATATGTGTAATTGTCAGAGAAGTATCTTCATATAGTTGAAATTCTCATATTTCTTATACAGGAGCAAACAGTTTCATCAGTAAGGTGTCTGCTTCCAGTGTAATAGGTTGTGGTTTCTAATCCTGGGTGTTACACTTGTAAAATGTGTATATTCAGTATAATAAAGAGGTTGTGATTTGTAAGGTGTAGGGACCAGTGAGGAAGTCGGCCATTGAAAAGACAGCGGCAGCTATCAAATAACTTAATTCAATAGTGTCACAGAATGGGAGGAGAGGTGTCCCCCTTCAGAGCAGGAGCCCGGCGGCAGATGACTCCGTTGCCTCCCAGAGTTCTGCCTCTGCTCTATTCACAGCTTCACACATAAATAAGCACTGTGTTCATGTGAGTTGTCAGTCATTTCCAAAAAAAAGTTTAAAGAATTGTTCATTTATTTGTACAACTGGTTCGTGCACTGTACCACACTGCCTTTGTTCACAACTTTATACATATATAAGAGCTGTCTCCACAGTAAGTTGTCAGTCATTTAAAAAAAAAACAGAAAAAAAACTGTTAATTTATTTGTACAAATGCTGCATGCTATACTGCACTGCATTTGTTCACAACTTCGCCATACATAAGTGCTGTATCCTCGTGAGTTGTCAGTCATTTGCAAAAAATCTGTTAAAAAACACTAATTGGTCATTTATTTATACAAATGTTGCATGTGCTCTACCGTACTGCCTTTATTCACAACTTCACATAAATATAAGCCATCCTGTGACTCCGCAGTGACTTGTCACCTATGGAAAAAAATTGAGAAAAGCAATGTATCTTTGTTTGTATAACATGTATGTGTTCATCAATATGGATAATGGTAATGATCAGTCGAGTGAAAAGCAGGAGCAGCAATCATATACTAGTGCTGAAGCTGCTGCCACCAGTCATTATGATAGTAGTCCTTCAATGTCATCTACTAAAGCTGATGCCAAGAGGCATAGAAGGTTTTAGTCAGGGCATCTGAAATAAAAAAAATATATATTTTACAATGGTTAAGGAAAAACACCTCTAATAAAAGGAAAGTTTACTGCATAAAAACATAAAATTGGCAACATTCCAGTCAAAATATACAGTGGATAGGAAAGGCTCAGGCCTTGGCCCTTATTTATGGCTAGTGGTTCTGCAACTGTTAGTGATGCAACTTCTTCTGCCTCTCATGATGATGCAAGGCCTTCTCTCTCAGGGTGTAGAAGAGGTGTCAATAAAATTAAAACCATAAATTCAGTGCTGAAAAAAAACCGCTAAGGCAATAAAACAAATTGTGTGCTCAGAACAGTTACAAATTCCTGAGGAGAGTCTAAGTGTGTCCACATGTGTGAGCCCGATCTTTCTGATACTGTACTCACAGAGAAACTTCCTTCCACCATTTCTTCACCCTCTGCAAATGTGGGAATGAGCAGCAGAAGTATAGCTAGAGACATAGATATTAAGGATGCCACTGTGGAAGTGCAACAGGATAAGGGGGATATTTGTGTAGCTGATGCCGCCACTAATGATGCTGTTGATGATGAGCCTATTGTTTGTTTACAGTAAGTCAGTCACCAGTGGAAGCAGTTCTTGTCTGTGATAAGAAGAAGGCCATTGCCATCCATGCCTGGGCATAAGACCAAAAAACCCACCTCATATGTGTGGAATTGTATTTACCCAAATACTGACAATTGTCTAGCCATCTTTAGCATTTGAAAAGCAACAGTAAGTAGAGGTAGGGACCACATCTTCTAGAACCTCTTCCCTGTTACGTCATTTTCAGCGAGTTCATGGAAATTTTTTGAGAAAATCAGAAAATTAGAGTATAAAAAAAATAACAACAGAAACTAAGATTCATAATTGTCGGGATTTGGAGGGAGATTAAACATGAATTACATTGGTAGAGGGAATTTGCAACTTTTTTGTTTTTTTACGTCTCATTTACTATGCAGTTGTATTCTGCATTTTCGTATTTTCCGATGTTGATGTCATTCGTAATGTCGGGCAGTGTTTTACGGGAGTGATTAGTAAAACACTGCCTGACAAAACACAATGAATCCCGCCCTGATCTGTGAGATCCGTGCAGGGCTTCATTGTGTATATTATGATAAGTCTGTAAAGTGTTAAAATTGTAAAAAAAAATTGCGTGGGGTCCCCCTCCTAAACATAACCAACCTTGGGCTCTTTGAGCTGGTCCTGGTTGTAAAATGACTGTGATTCCCCCATATTTAAACAACCAGCACCGGGCTCTGCGCCTGGTCCTGGTGCAAAAAATACGGGGGACAAAAAACTAGGGTCCCCCTGTATTTTTAACACCAGCACCGGGCTCCACTAGTCAGAGAGATAATGCCACAGCTGGGGGACACTTTTATACTGGTCCCTGCGACCCTGGCATTAAATCCCCAACTAGTCACCCCTGGCCGGGGTACCCTGGAGGAGTGGGGACCCCTTAAATCAAGGGCTCCCCCCCCTCCAGCCACCCAAGGACTAGGGGTGAAGCCCAAGGCTGTCTCTCCCATCCGTGGGCGGTGGATGGGAGGCTGATAGCCTTTTGTGTAAAAAAAGAATTTGTTTTTTGTAGCAGAACTACAAGTCCCAGCAAGCCTCCCCCACAAGCTGGTACTTGGAGAACCACAAGTACCAGCATGCGGGGGGGAAATGGGCCCTCTGGTACCTGTAGTTCTACTACAAAAAAAAATACTCAAATAAAAACAAAACACAGACACCGTGAAAGTAAAAGTTTAATGCACATACATGCACACATACATACATATATACATACATACTTACCTATGTTGACCCGAAGCACTCGGTCCCCTTGTCCAGTAGAATCCAGGGGTACCTGTAAATAAAGTTATGCTTACAAAGAATCCGGTGTAGATCGGTCCTCTTCTTAAAAGTTATAATCCACGTACTTGGCGGAAAAAAAAACCGCTCACCCGACCCACGAACTGAAAGGGGATCCATGTTTACACATGGATCCCCTTTCCCCGAATGTCGGGACGCCCCGTAACTCCTGTCAAAGAGGGTCCCTTCAGCCAATCAGGGAGCGCCATGTCATGGCAATCTCCTGATTGGCTGTGCGCGCCTGCACTGTCAGTCAGGCAGAGTAATGTGGCTACAATGTAGCGGCGCTACATTATATTCAATGGTGGGAACTTTGCGGTCTGTGGTAGACCGCAAGATTAAGTGGGGTCACGCACAAGAGTGGGGGACCCCTACGTTTTTTGTCCCCCGTATTTTTTGCACCAGGACCAGGCGCAGAGCCCGGTGCTGGTTGTTTAAATATGGGGGAACCCCAGTAATTTTTCCCCCTGTATTTTAACAACCAGGACCGGATCAAAGACCCCGAGGCTGGTTATGCTTAGGAGGGGGAACCCCACACAATTTTTTTTTTACGATTTGTACTTTTTCCTGGCAGTGTTTGGCTTTTGACGGCAGTGATTGAAAATACGAATTTTTAGTAAATTACCGAGTTGTATAAAATAACAGGCGTATTTGACCGATGGTGTATTCATTCGTATTTTTTTTCTCTGCCTTCAAAAAATACGAATGCCCTCATCACTGCCGAGATTTGAGTTTAGGAAATTCCCGAGATGACACTTTGAAAAAAACACACAAAATCAGTCAAAATCGTGAGCTTAGTAAATATACCCCGTAGAGTATAAAAAAATAACAACAAGCAGTTCAGCATCAGCTAGTGTGCTTCTCTCAGCTAGATCCCCACACCTGCAATCTCCACGCCAACACCTTCATCATCAATATCCTCACTAATGATCGAAGATAGTCCCGCATTCAATTTATAAGGCTAGGTGACTTCCCCCCTATCCAGAATTCCTCATAAGAAACCTTGAGCACTAGGCCTGCTGCAGATGCTGCTGGGGGTGGATCTTCGTCCCAGCAGAGGACCAAGAAGATTGCTAGTAGTTTCAAACAACAATTGACCGCTAAACAATCTTTTGCATGAGGAAACAGGTATGACACCTGTCACCCAGTCACTATGGCTATGATGGCTATTCTAGTATTAGATCTGCATCCAATATTCACCTTTAATGTAGTGGCTTTTAGACAGTTAATAGAGGTCCTGTGTCTCCGCTATTAAATTCCATTTCGGTTCCATTTTACTAGACAAGCAATTCCTCGCCTATACCAGGACATTAAAAAAAATGAAATATTGGCCTACAAAATGCCATTGTAACCATTGTCCACTTAACTACAGATATGTGGACAAGTGGAACTGAGCAAACTAAAGATTACATGATTGTGACAGCCCTCTAGGTGGGTGAATTGCCTTCAGTAGCAATATCAGTAGCAGCATCAAACAGGCAATGGCAGATAATCCAGAGGCAGGCTACTCTTTGTATCACCGGATTCACTAAGAGGCATACCGCTGACAACCTGTTAGAAAAACTAAGGGATGCCCTCCAACCTTCTTTGGATACTGGCTGTAACAGATGGAGTTATGGTAGAGGTGTCACTAACTTTGGACAATTCTTTTAGACCCAAGCAGATGTAAAAATGTGGTGTTGACTTCTCTGCATCACTACTGGGTCTCTTAGGAAAGCTGAGTATTTTCAAAATCATCAAAATGAACTGGAAACTCCACAAAGGAACTTTTACCAGCAATTACATTAAAGTACAGAAACTTATGAAATGGTGAATTCCAGTGGGGATGAATTAATATTCTGTGGGGATGATGTACACACCGATGAGGGTGAGGATGATAATGATGATGATGATGACATCTTGACACTGTAGAGATCACTGAGAACACTGTTAGCTTAGCTGCCTTAAGCACATTGGCATCTTGTTCTGTGGGGACCCAAACAAACCAAGCACTTCAGCCATAAAAGTGTCAATCCTTGTTGCTGAAATCATAGCCAGATTAAGAGGGAGGTGTGGTGCATACTGTACCCTGTTCCCCCCTCTGTAAGAGGGCTCCCCAGCTGGAACACAATGACATCACTAGCTCTCCCTCTTGTACAGCAGCAGAACAAGGCAGCCAGAATGTGGGCAGGATAGTATGCAGTGTAGACAGAGACACAGGAGTATCATGAGATATTGACAGAGCTTCCCAACCAGAGGAGAGATAGGAGGGGAAAGAGAGCTGTAAGATAAATTATGGATTTTATTTTTCTATGTGTATTTTAAAGTTATTTAGGTTCTCTTTGTTCCACTAAAAGAAAACTTTCTAAAATAGTTGTCTCTCAATCAGGTGGAACTATAAACAGTACTTTAGCATTATTAAATTATTACTTTAAATCTAATATAAACGATCCATACCTCCCAACATGACCCATTCTAGAAGGGATAAAATGCTGTCTACCTGTACTCCCTCTTAATTTATGATTGCAATCACCTCTATTGGAATAGTTCAACACAGGTGACGCCAATCATATATTAAAAACAAATATACACCCTCTCTTCCCCAGGCCCCCCTGTCTTAAGTGCCCCAGCCCCCCCCCAAGACTTAATGCCCTGCCACCCACCACAGCCTAACCCTAACTTTCCATCTGACAGCCTAACCCTAGTGCCCCAGCCCCCCAAGACTTAATGCCCTGCCACCCACCGCAGCCTAACCCTAACTTTCCATCCCACAGCCTAACCCTAACCCACCTTTCCCGCAACCTAACCCTCCCATCTTGCAGCCTAACCATCTCGCCTCCCCCCACAGACTGACCCTAACTGTCTTGCCCCCACAGCCTAACTTTAACTGTCTCCCCTCCCCTCCTCAGCCTGACCCTATCCACCCCCCCTCCAAGTCTAACTCTAACCGTCCCACCCCCGCAGCCTAACCATAACCATATCCCTCTCCCCCATCGCCTAAGCCCAACCCTCCTTTCCTGCAGCTTAACCCTAACTGTCCCCCCCCGCAGCCTGACCTTAACTGTATTCCCTCTCCCCCGCAGCCTAACCCTCAGCCTAACCTAACATAGTAACCTTTTTTTTTTTAAATGTCCCCAAAATAGTACCCAGAATAGTAAAACTAGAAGATTTTCTTAATGATCAAATTTAATCGCCTCTGTCATCTTAAGGACCTGCCCCCCTTTGAGTGGTCACATCTTCTTTTCTGGTGCTACATCCTGCAGTGAACACTAAATCCATTTACATTTTCTATACCCCCACTTCAGAATTTCTACTTCAACCAGTGTGTGTATACCAGGTACTCAGAAAATATGGATTGAAAGATCAATCACAGAAGGTGATTCCTTGGTTGAGCACTATTTTATAGTGTTACAGTAATTAAATTCAGTTATAACTTTTATATTTAACTTTTTATATTTATATTCATATTGTTAATTTTTTTTATAAAAATGGTTAATTGTTTGACCATGTTTTCTTAAGCATACTTATCCTTTGTCATGGAACCAATGCACAGATACATCACTGGTAGAAACAAATACAATGGGCGCTCACATGTCACTGAGTCACCCGAGTATGTTTTCAAATGTTCGGTGGCATCTGAAACCTTATTGCATCATAAATGCTCATAAAAATAATTTTTAGGGTACTGTTGGATACTGGTGCGATGATGACAAGTTAAATTTATGACAGTATGTGTAGATTAAAATAAAATTTTCACATGGCCAGAAAATAGGCCATACACATAAGCATGTGTGCACAAAGGACCGCCATAAGCGGGGTACTGCGGGCACAGCTGTCCCGGGCCCAGCCTCTATAACAGAGAGAGGAGGGCCTAAGCCACTCTTGCCGCCGCCTGCCCGCCGCCATCCGTGTCCCCATCCAACCTCCACCGTTGTCTGCCCGGTGCCTGCAGGCTCTATTGAAAATGTCCCTCTCAAGATGGCCACTGCCTTAGAGGAGACAGTTATTAAAGATACTAGAGGATCTAGTACTTTCTCCTCTGATGTGGTGGCCATATTGGGAGGTACAGTACTTTTTCAAAAGTTTTTACTTGAAGCAGGCTGCTGAACAGCCTTCTGCGGCTGCAGCAGCAGTGGAAGGCGGCGAGCAAAACCTCTGACAACAAGCAGAACCCCTGACAACTAGCAGGTGCTGGGGCATTACTGTGTGGGGCATAATATGGTGATAGGGGCTGTGGGGGCATATAGTCGGCGCTTTATATCATTTTCACATACACTGCAAGGTGAATAATGTGCCCTTTGAGAAGCGGAACTCACATAGACTGGTGAGGATAATAGTGATGTTACTATATTACATGATCTATGTTTTTGTATGTGATATTGGGGGTAATTCCAAGTTGATCGCAGCAGGAAATTTTTTAGCAGTTGGGAAAAACCATGTGCACTGCAGGTGTGGCAGATATAACATTTGCACAGAGAGTTAGATTTGGGTGGGTTATTTTATTTCTGTGCAGGGTAATACTGGCTGCTTTATTTTTACACTGCAAATTAGATTGCAGATTGAACACACCACACCCAAATCTAACTCTCTCTGCACATGTTATATCTGCCTCCCCTGCAGTGCACATGGTTTTGCCCAGTTGCTAACAGAATTCCTGCTGCGATCAACTTGGAATTACCCCCATTGTTGGGTCTATGTATGTGATGGGGGATGGTTTATGATTAATTGGTGGGAGGATCTCTGGAGGTATATGTGTGAGTTTAGTCTATTGTATTGTGATCTTGACAAAGATCCACAGCAGGACCGAAACGCTGATGTGAACAGTGAAAATATGTATTTATTTACGTATGTATGTTTGTTCTTCATAGGCTCCTACATGGCTTGATGGATCGGGCCAAACATGGAACACATACCCTTCATTATCAAATTTAAAACACTGGTGGGGATTAAACTAATCCACCCCTTTCAGGGCCAGTGGAAACATGGCATCCCAGAAGACATGCTAGGGGGTTGGGATCGGTTGGACCTCACGGCGGTATGCCTAAGGAAGAACTGTGATCCGGGGAGCCTGTTCTGGTCCTTTACACTGGATGAATTTAGATGAAAACTTCACAGAGTGGTAACACGGGATCCCAGAAGACATACTAGGGAGTTGGGGTCGGTCAGCCATCCAGTTGGTGTATGCTGGGCAGATTTTTGACACAATGCGCCTGTTCTGGGCCTTCCACTGGATGGTTTTGGAAGAAAACTTCAAAGAGTGGTAATATTGGATCCCAGAAGACATACTACGTGGTTGGGGTTCCAGTCTTACCTTCCGCTTTTGTACGCTGGTCAGAAATTTGACACAAGGAGCCTGTTCTGGGCCTTTTACTGGATGGATGCAGATAAAAACTGTAACTAATTGTAATAATCAACAGAAATAACCATAATTCAATTAACTAAAATAACTGACAAAAATGTGGGAAGACAAAAAATATTGTTTACCCAAAAGCCTTGGTATATATTTTGATAAAAGAAGGAAAACTTTACAACCATCTCACAATGTAAAAGTGATTATAAAACTGAACAGAAAGAAAAGCTTGGATCAGGGCTACTGGCGACACCCCAAAACTACACTGGGCACCCACTTCATGGGTGTATTGGAAGAGTTACTAAGCTACTAATCATTTTTAATATGTTGACAGTTACATCCTACTTATTGATAACTTAATAACTGGAAAATTTAAACGCTGGGTTCTTCAGCTAATATATATATATATATATATATATATACATATATGAATATATATACATACATATTTGAGGTGAGAAGTTAATCACTCCGCTCAGCGGGTAGTAAATCAATTTAGGGTGCCAGAGAAGCCAGTAGCATATGGTATAAAGATGCACGACCAGGGGTTAAAGTGTGTGTGTGTGAAGGGGGGGGGGGGGGGGGGGGGACGAGGTAGAACTGAGTTCCACCACCTGTAATTGTAGGGGAAACTAGTTCCACCACCTCCATTTCCCTGCACAGTGATTCCAACAGAAAAACCTGCCCCATCACCTACATCAATAGATGATGCAGGCAGCACTAGCGTGACTGATGAGCTACAGCCACCTCCCCCTTCCTCAGGTCCTGATGGCTCCATGGTCCTCTTCCATTTACAGCCCACCTCTCCTGGTACTCACACACGCTGTGTCTGTTGGACAGCATTAATCCCCTTCTCTAATCCCAGTGGATTATTTTCCTGCACAGCGTATGTGATGTCATGCTGTCACCATTGCTGAAGTAAAGAAGAGCCATGAAGAGGAGCAGGCTCTGTGCATCCTGAAGACAAGATGAGAGGGGGCTGGAAGGACAAGAGAGGTGGGGAAGCTGCTGGAGGGATACAGGGCATGGAGTTGCTAGAGGGACACAAGCGGTGAGCTACTGGAGTGTTAGAGGCAGAGATGTGAATAAGGGGCACTACTGTTGGCATTATGTGTATAAGTGGCACTACTGTGGTCATTATGTGTAAGGTGCACTACTATTGTGGGCATTGTGTGTAAGGGGCACTTTTTGTGGGCACTGTATATAAGGGACATTGCTACTGTGGCCATTCTGTATATAAGCAGCACTACTACTGTGAGCATTATGTGTATAAGTGGCACTACTGTGGTCATTATGTGCAAGGGTCACTATTATTGCGGGCATAGTGTGTAAGGGGCACTACTATTGTGGGAATTGTGTCTAAGGGGCATTACTACTGTGGGCATTATGTGTATAAGTGGCACTACTTTGATCTTTATGTGAAAAGGGCACTAAAACTGTGGGCATTATGTGTTCGGGGCACTACTACCATGGGAATTGTGTATTAGGGCACTACTGTGGGCATTGAATCTAAGAGGCACTACGGTGTAGCATAACATGTATAGAGAGTACCATTGTGTAGTGCAAAGTGAATAAAGGGCAATACTGAGTGCTGTAACCAGAATAAGGGGCATTACTATGTGGTGTAATATGATTCAGGAGGTACTATTATGTGACTACGCTGCTTCTTTGTGAGATCAATGTCTCTTTATAAAGTATGGGAAGTAGGGCACTAATTTTTAGTTTGGAGGGGGCTGCCGAAAACACTAGCACTGGCCCTGCCGAATATGAGGTCGCGGGGGTAGGTGGCAGGGTAAATGAGTTCCACCACCTCTCCAGGACCACTTTAAGCCCTGTGCGCGACACTCCGTTTGTAGAAAAACACCACTGTGTTAATTAGCATAGCCAAAGATATCAGCAACATTTTGGGTATAGCCTTGTCCTTTATCAAGCCCGATGCTTCCAGTCCGAAAAGATTGCGAATTAGTAGCCCATAGGCTAATATAGAGTAACACCATCTGTAATCCTATAAGGGCCAATTAGCTGCCCTGGCGATACTGACCCATAGTGGTAAGAGTTGATCTGCCACTTCACTGAGTCAGTTTTAATTTACTCAATAAATAAATAAGAAAATTACAGTTTTCATTTGTTTTAGATTTTTTTATTTATTAATTTTAATATTTTATTAAAATATGTATCCATTAAAATTGTATTAACCAAAGAACAAACCATCTTTTAAATGACCTTGTTCTGTTATTGGATAAGATATTCAGGTGGTATAAATACAAGTGTCTTTAAAATACTGTACTGTAGGTTTCCTCATACAAAGTCATGTCAGTGTTATTGCCAGCAGTAACCCCTCTCCTTTATTGGGCGAGGAGTATGTTTTTGCATTCAATAAGCTTTTCATCACTTGGTGAATGTGCCCTTTGCTATTGATTCTTCTGCCGTGGACAAGTAGAGCACAAGTTTCAGAAAGAATATATACAGTATATATACACAATAAACCACACAAAGATTTACTTTAAAAGCAATGACAACTAAAGAATAACATAAGGTGACATTTTAATGATACTGAACTGTTCAGTTCACAGAATATGACACCTGGCTTCACAGAGAAGTTTGATATATATGAAATATACCATTGAAACTGAAATTACACATCTCAGAGATGTCACTGAAAGTGTTAGTAGTCAGTGTTTTTCTAACAGGATGCCATTATAGGGGACCAAAGGAAGCCAGTACTTTTATTGACTTAGAAGTATGGGGCCTGACCCTTCTGTATACAGTGCGCTGTGCGCTATACGTAGGATAATATACATTTATAATATTCCTTTCCATATGTAAAAGACTTGATCCCAGAATTCCTCACCTAATCCTGTCATGATGTCCTTTTATTTCTCTGCAGATTGATTAATATATCAGCTGGAAATCATATGTGATGAAAGCTGTGAAATGATAAAAATAGTGATTACACATAAATATTTCACACTCAGGGGGTCTCCCTCTGGGACACTCGCTGCTTCATAGTCTTGGCATGCAAGCTTGTTAACCCCTCCACAGCCAAGGAGAGCTATGACTGCATTTACTCCTTTTTCAAACTCAGCACATGGAGTGTTTCCCATTAAACTGGCCGCGCTGAGCTTAATTCATTGTGATTTCCTCATGATTTCAATATGTGACTGTAGTATCATGAAGAGCTTCTGGGTGAAACGGCTAACCTCACAGCCTGTCACTTTTAATGCGCCCAACAGCAAATAAAGTCCCCTCATTTGCTCTGAATATCAAGTGCTAAATTAAAACCGTATGATCCATCATACAGGAAAGAAAAGAACCTTAATAGGTTCAGCTTTTAGCATGAGTATTACCAATGTTAGGCACTGGTTCCTTCTTACCAGAATTTAAAAAGTTTTCCTAAAACTTTACAATGACTGAGATGTACTGAGCCTTGGAGAATGATAAAGTGGAGAGAGATAAAGTAACGGCAAATCAGCTCCTAAATGCCATGTTACAGGCAGAGGCGTTTCTAGAGAGGAGGGGACCCATGTGCAGACTACTTATGTGGGCCCATACCTCTCCTGTAGCCGTCACCGCCGCTGTTAACGCTCTCAGCGCTGAGACTCTGGCACAGTGACAGAGTCTACAGCGAATGTGCAGGACCCCGAAAAAATGGCCGCGGTGGCCATTTTTTCGGAGTCCTGCTCATGCGCTGTAGACTCTGGCACTGTGCCAGAGTCTCTAGTGCTCAGTGCGCTAACAGCGGCGGTGACGGCTACGGGAGAGGAGGGGGCCCACACACAGTCACCGATGGACACCAGAAAGGTGAGTATAGAAGAAATGGGTGCAGTGTGTGCGGTGTGGGCCCCCTCTGGACCCAGGGACCCGTGTGCACCGCACACACTGCACCCATTATAGATTCGCCACTGGTTACAGGCTATGTATGAAAAATGACAGCTGGTTGGATGATACTTTATCTCTCTCCACTTTATCACTCCCAAAGGCTTAGTACATCTGCCTCTGAAAGAGATTCTGTTACCGGCACAAATATTGGTTACAGAAATAGGGATAAAAATCCTTGTGCGGTAATAGAATGACAAAATGAACATGCTTGCAATGTCTTTGTTACTTGTTAGCCAATATAATCCTGAAAAGAAATTGCATCTGTGTCTCATCTATATTACATACTTTGTAGTGCAAATGAAGTTTAGACTTCAATCGGGAACCATATTGCAATTATCATATTGTTCTTTTATGTTATAGTATTTGTTTTAATAGATTTAGGTCAGTAATTATGGGTCAAGGGGAATTATATGTACATAGATTAGACGGTTACATACTATTTACCGGCGGGCAGGATGCCGGCTGTCAAAATCCTACAGTACCAGAATGACAGCCGAAGAGCGGGTCCCTGTGAGCAGGTATTCCGGCTGTTGGCACTGTTCGCTGTCGGGATTCCGGCAAATTGATTGCATCCAATTATAGATTATATTTGAAATAAATGTTTGGTAAACCATTGACCATATTCTGCAAATAATTTTTTTATGGTAAAATCACATATGAAAAGATCTATAGTATATAATATATAAAATCTAGTGGATAATTTGTCATCCTCGTCCGTACTATGGAGGTCATTCCGAGTTGTTCGCTCGTTGCCGATTTTCGCTATGCTGTGATTTGCTGTTAAATGCGCATGCGCATGGTACACAGCGCGCATGCGCTAAGTTATTTAACTAAAAACTTAGCAGTTTTGCTGGTGTTCGTATGACGCTTTTCTGTCGCACTGCTGATCGGTAAATGATTGACAGGAAAGGGGCATTTCTGGG
Organism: Pseudophryne corroboree; assembly: GCF_028390025.1. Lineage (NCBI taxonomy): Eukaryota > Metazoa > Chordata > Amphibia > Anura > Myobatrachidae > Pseudophryne > Pseudophryne corroboree. The sequence continues at coordinate 236,672,004 of NC_086446.1, forward strand.
AGGTAACTGAGCGTTTTCCGGGAGTGTGCTAAAAACGCAGGCGTGTCAGGGAAAAACGCGGGAGTGTCTGGAGAAATGGGGGAGTGGCTGGCCGAACGCAGGGCGTGTTTGTGACGTCAAACCAGGAACTAACCGGACTGAGGTGATCGCAGTCTAGGAGTAGGTCCGGAGCTACTCAGAAACTGCAGGGAATTATTTAGTAGCAGTTCTGCTAATCTTTCGTTCGCTATTCTGCTAAACTAAGATACACTCCCAGAGGCCGGCGGCCTAGCGTGTGCAATGCTGCTAAAAGCAGCTAGCGAGTGAACAACTCGGAATGAGGGCCTATAATTCATACCTCTAACTGTCCTTTGCTTCAGAGTTTGTGGTGCAAAACAAATAATGATAATCATTTGACAGAAAATGGTCTTATGTTGCCGGAACGCAGAAAGGATATGTATTAAATTTGGCAGAATAATTTCACACACAAAAATCAAACAATTTTTAGTAAGAAAACTTCATGCAAAAATAACTGGAGAAGCCAATTAGAGAAATTATTTCGGCTGAAGTTGCAATTTTACAATTATCAGTCAAATTAAGAATGACACTGAGTATATGTGGATTAGGTAGGAAAATACGTAATATTTTGGAGATGCAAATCTTTTTTCTGATACTTTCGTAAACAGGCTAATAAAGCACTGTTGAATGGGACAAATGTGCAAATACCGGCACCCCCATTTTTTTGAAGGAGTGTGGCCATGCCCCTGCTCAGTACCAGGGACAGGCGCATTGCTCTGCAGCCCTGGGTGAGGTAAAGGTGGTGGGGGGGGGGGGGGGGAGAGAAGAGGGGGTTTCAGTAAATGTTCTTGCATTCATTGGCCCTTGTCCACCTCCAGATGAAGAGCGCCTGAAATAGGTTACAGGACTGTGCACAGAAGGTATCAAAGCTGTTTATGTAACTTAATATACTAATGTAGCTACATTTTTCTTTCTTTCATTTTTTTTTATTTATAAAGAGTATAATAACAAAGGATGCTGAAGTAAAGTGAAAACGAAATATGCCTTAGACTCTAGGGGAACACTGCCTCAGTGGCTAAATTATCTTAAAACACAGTAAATTTAACCAGGGGTACAAAAGTGCATCATTGGGCCACATACTTTAGCAAAATTTGGAAGAGGGCGTAGTGATGCCACTCCAGCTTCTAAGAAGAGCAGAGCAGGGCCCCTCCTGAGCATGTGCAGTAAAGCCCCGACTTGTGCATTCTCAGAAGAGATACCCACTTTACTCTTCTGACAGCAAAATGCAGGTTTGGTAATGGCATATAGATTTTGCCGTGTTCGGCACTTGCAGCGTCCAATGAACTTTGACTCAGACATGCATACACTATTCTGGTCAGGATTGCAATACAACCTATAATCTGTCTGGTGGGAACAAAAATCTGGTAATATATTGCTGACAAATGCTTGAAAACTGACAATGGTCGTTCAGACAAATTTGTTAAATAAATTTGCCTGAATGACAAACAAATTTGTCTAACTGACCATTGTCTTTTTTCCAGTGTATGGGAGCAAACGGCTGATTGTCATTTACTCCCATACATTAGATAGATTGGACAGATAAATCTTTAGATGTGTACCCAGCTTTACACAAGGACCATAAGCAGAATAGGAACGGAGAGGAAAAGAGGAACTCTGCAGTTATACCATTCCTGTCAACATTGTAAAAAAAACTCTTTCATCATATCTCTTTGGAGAAACTAACCTCCTCCAGTATTGTGACCAATAGTCAGTTTTGCAGTAATAGTATAATATTTCTGTCCTGCACCTCTAGGTGGTAGACTAATATTGTCTGACTCAAATTTTTCTACGGGGCCTGGCAATACTGTCTTACTCCCCTACTAATCCCATAGCAAATTTACCCTTCCCTCATCTCTAACACAATTCGTTACCTTTCTCACCACTCACATTATCTCCCCAACCCTCTCCTGGACCACATCATACCTCCCAGCCCTCCCAAATACAGTGGGACAGTTCAAATTGAGGAATCTGTTCGGTCATCATGATCATGACTTTATTGTCCCAATCTAATTGACAGTTTCCTGGTATGTCACATTCACCTCTGCTGATAGCACAGGACAGGAGAGGAAGAAGGGGCAGCCATCCTATTGCTTATCTGCTCTTTGCCTGCCCTCCAGGCATTGGCCATGCCCACTCCATCATGCGGACACTCCCCTTGCAACATGGCCAATGCCCATTGTTACAATCCAGCTACACACATTGGCCCCCATTTATCAAGCAGCTATAAGTGAAGTGGTAAATACCGTTTTCACTCGCCGTGATATAGTGGCATCGCGCTCTTCTATTTAAGAAGAGCCTATGCAACGGCGAGCGAATGCGGTATTTGCTACGTCAGCGCTGATGTTTACCTTACATCAGCGCTGCCGAATGATGTGTGTAAGGAGTCTGTGCATATGCCGGAATATGGTAATAATTGTTAAATAGCAATTGGTCCCATTTACCACCAAAAATGAGTTTCCAGCAAGGAAACTCGTTGATAATGATGTGTGGGGCAATTGGAGTAAAACCAGTGGGTGGATTGGCTTCCCACTTGCATGCACTGATTATCGTATTAGCTGTACGGAATCTGTCATTAGCATAAGGTATTTAGGTGGAATATAGTGAGTACCAGCAAATACAGCCTCTCTGCGTCTGACTCAGAATAAACCCCAGTGCCGGGAGGTATGATCACATTTCCCTTCATGTCTGTAGTAACCCATTACTTTGCCCCACCACTCCCCTGTAACACATCGCCCCCTGGTCTGTACAGTAGTAACACAGTCTTCTCCATCCTTCCCCTGCAGTATATATAATATATCCAATGGACATTGCTTACCTGTCCTATGAAAAGGTGACTCCCAGGCAACAAAATGTAGTCTCACAGACTATAGTGACAGGCATGGGGATAAGTCTGCATATAAATTGATTTACTGCCAGACTGTCTGATATTATTAAGAAATGAGCAGGTCTCTCTGCAGCTACAGGGGTGCTGACTGGAAGAGTTAGTGGAGCAGTTCGGGGAATGGCAGGAAGAGCATGTGCAGTGCTGGAGCAAGATGACTTTGTGCCCCGTCCAGACCCCGCCTCCCAAACACATGACATCATGTTGAGAGTACAGCACCAGGACGTACATCACTGATGGAATGTCCTTTGGGCAGGCAAACGGGAGCATCCTTGGAAGTGGTCCTGTGCCTCAGTGCTACAGACTGCCGGGTACCATTCCAGACACACTGCAAGCCGGGCTATCTTAGGACCAGATGCAAAAAAATATACTGTATATCATTGGGGATTTGATAAACAATGAAAATAATTACAAAAGATGGGATCTGACACTTTCATTATGTCCGCTAGCAAACGACTTTGTACAGATGTGTTCCATATGCCGGACATCTATATGCCATACAACGAGAGACACATGGAGTGACTTTTTCTTTACATTTTGCATCTTATTCACATCGCTGATGCAGCAAAACATCACTTAAAAAGAGATGCTTGGCTGCAACTTTAAATACATAGGAATGTGCAAAGTCGCAGACAAAGCTCAACGCACTGAGCGTGAGAAAAACATGGCTGTTGTATTGCAGCACTTCATATACACATGCAGACTCATTCACACACAATGCTGCACCTCAAACTGATCAGTGCAGACTAGCAATGTAATAATGTCACTTCCAGTTGTTTTATTTATACGAATAAGCTGAATAGTTTGAGCAAGAGAGATGCTCAAGGCAGCACAGCTGCATGGGACTTGGGGCCTAATTCAGAGTTGATCGCAGCAGCAAATTTGTTAGCAGTTGGGCAAAACCATGTGCACTGCATGGGGGAGGGGGGGGCAGATATAACATGTGCAGAGAGAGTTAGATTTGGGTGGGGTGTGTTCAAACTGAAATCTAAATTGCAGTGTAAAAATAAAGCAGCCAGTATTTACCCTGCACAGAAACAAAATAACCCATCCAAATCTAACTCTCTGTGCAAATGTTGTATCTGCCACACCTGCAGTGCACATGGGCCCTCATTCCGAGTTGATCGCTCGCTGCCGTTTTTCGCAGCACAGCGGTTAGGTGAAAAAACAGTAATTCATGCGCATGGTACGCAGCGCGCATGCGCTAAGTACTTTCACACAAAAGTTTGTAGTTTTACCCAAGCTCGAGCAACGTTTTTCAGTCGCTCGAGTGTTCGTAGTATGATTAACAGGAAGTGGGTGTTTCTGGGCGGCAACTTGGCGTTTTCAGGGAGTGTGCTAAAAAACGCAGGCGTGCCAGGCAAAAACGCAGGAGTGGCTGGAGAAACGGGGGAGTGGCTGGCCAAACACAGGGCGTGTTTGTGACATCTAAGCAGGAACTAAACTGACTGAAGTAATCGCAAGGAAGTAGTAGGTTTGGAACTACTCAGAAACGGCATGAAATTTTACCTGTGCAGTTCTGCTAATCTTTCGTTCGCACTTCTGCAAAGCTAAGATACACTCCCAGAGGGCGGCGGCTTAGCGTGTGCACTGCTGCTAAAAGCAGCTAGCGAGCGATCAACTCGGAATGAGGGCCATGGTTTTTCCCAACTGCTAACAAATTTGCTGCTGCGATCAACTCTGAATTACCCCCTTGGTGTACTGAGAGGGGCTGTTTGGCGGGACTGAAGCTATAGTGCATGAGCACAAATCTGTAACACTGCTATTTCTATCAGTTTATACAACAATATACATATTTGGTCCTTTCTTTATTACTTAGATTAAGGGCAATGGTGACGCTTCTTTAAGTTTTTCAGGTTGGCTATCACTGGTATAGACTATCGCTTCAAATATTTTTACAAGGGGAAAGAACCTCTGCAGGACAGCCTCCATAAAATCACACTTTTCATTTCAATAGCTCAACCAAAACCAGAAAGTTTTATGTGTGGGAACGTTATAGGGTCAATTCAGCTGTGAGGTGTAGCTGTGAGTTTGTGAAAGTGATTTTGGGGGAGATGATACCCGCATGTATGGGAAGCAGTAGCGCCGAGATGTGCGGTAGGGTGAGGCAGGGGAGGCAGAGCCTTTCCTGTTATACTAACGTTTGTGCCAGAGATTTGACTGTATAAAGTATGTGAAAAATATAAAGAATATGTTAAAAACATCTTTTTTTGTATTATTCTACTAATTTTTATAGTCAAATCTCTGGAGTAAAAAGTCTATGGCAGGTGAGGCAGTGCCTCTCCGCTTATCTTTTCCGCCCATCTCTGATAAAGACTCACCAAATTTTCAGGAGTTTATACTGCTGCACCTGTGTATAATGCCCACATGAACCATTTGGCTCATATATTGTGTGTAAATCCGGCTCTGGTACTAACCAGTGCCTCCTGAGAAATTTACCTCACCGCACGTCCCTGATTATGTATAAACATCTCGGATGCCAAAGTGAGTGGGGGGTGAAATCTCCACCCTCCGGCGATCCCCGTAAGAGCCCCACAGTGCATTTAGCCTAGTGTGCTGTGTCTCTCTCCCAGCTGACTCACTGGGCCTGCGCAAGATCTTGCTATTAACGCAAGATCTTCTATGCAGCCTGGAGTCAGCAGCCGCCACAGCCAGAGACAGAGATGTCCCTGCTGTGGTGGGGCAACAACACCTGCATCTGATAAAATTGATAGCTGCAGGTGTTGGAACAGTCAGTGATCGGTCAGTGCCCGGCATACTATATCAGCGTGCTATCTTGTTGCTAGCAGTGCCGATATAGACAGGGGCACATAGCTCCCCTGTTATTGAATGCACTTCTCCTCTTTCAAACATGGGGGAGATTGAGAAGCAGTTACATAATGTGCGCTGATACTGCTTCTCCCCCATAACAACATTTAATACATGTACCCCTTTGTTTCATGAAAGTCACACATTGATGTGTCCTCCCCCATCTATACTGTGAATGGGTCGCACAAATGGCCTCATCGCAATTGCAAATTGGCGCGACGCATGTGACGGTCCGCCAGAGCGTATGCACCTATGCGATCCTATGGATCGCAGGTGAGTGCACATCCGCGGGCATGCTAATTGTGGCAAATCACCTGTGTTTGCTACGATTAGCGGGATAGATGAGCTAGGACTTATCTGTACATCGCGCACTCCATGCACCCGAGAACTGTGAGATCTAATTAGAAATACCAATTTCCAGTAGTGATGTTACACAATTTTTCTACAAGATGCGACCTGGGAGAAGTGCATGAAAAAGTGGGGAAACCATCCTGGAACCCAAAAAAGTGGCAACTGAAATAGCAGTTCCACATAGAAGCTGTAAGTGGCCATAAGGAAAATACTGGAGGTTTTTCAATGGGGTCAAATGGATGATTTTTGCATTTGTTATTAATGGTTGAAAAATTCTAGCAAGCGTTTTTCATCAAATTAAAGTCTTTCCAGCTTTTTTGGGTTTGATAAAAAATGTCTGTATAGTAATCTTTCAGTGTTTTTATGCAAGTCTGTCAAAATTTGTAATAAACACTTTTAACTTTCATCTTGAAGTTCAACGACTCCATTGAGCAAATGATCCCATTACGAACTCCTATAGTAACACTAGCAAAGCAACTTATTCTGGATAAATGGATAAAGAGATCTCTTTGTTTAATATTGAACATGGGGGGGTCATTCCAACCCGTTCGCACGCTGCTGGTTGTCACAGCGGTGCGAATGGGTCGAGACTGCGCCTGTGCAGCGCCCTGCAATGCGCACGTGCATCGTTGCCCAGCGACCGCCGTCGCCGGGCAACGACCAGTAGAAAGTGATCGCTAGCGCAATTGCAAGAAGATTGACAGCAAGAAGGCGTTCCGGGGCGGATACTCACCGTTTTCTGGGAGTGGTGAGTCCAACGCAGGCGTGTCCAGGCGTTTGGAGGGCGGATGTCTGAAGTAAATTCCGGGACCTGCATCGCTGGATCGATCGCACAGAGTACGTAACTATTACCCTGGTCTTGTTTTACAGGAATCTTTTTTTGCATAGCAGGGGTGCACAAGCGTTCGCAGCCCTGCTATGCAGAAATACACTCCCCCATAGGCGGCGTCTACTGCAGATTTTCCCGCCCTGGAGCTGCCTCACACTCTCCCTCACTCCCTGACTGAGACGCTTATATCTTATAAGCATAGTTGCAACTAGTCTCTGGGACTGCAGGGCAAGGTTTCCCTTGTAAAGCCGCCTGTATACAGCGCTGCGACTAGGGAGGCCAATCCCGGGATCGGGATCGGCGGGATCCCGGGATTTGGGCCCAAAAATGCCGGGATTTGAATCCCGGGATTGGAGCATCCAATCCCGGGATTCACGGGATTACACTGCGCATGTGCGGGAGGGAGTGTGTGTAAGTAATACTACTTACACTTAGGCGGGCGGCAGCCATAGACGAACGCTGAACGCGGCGGCTCTTCAAATGTGGCGCCGGCCGCCAGCCAATCAGAGCTGGCGGGTCAGCAGCCAATCAGGGAAGCTGCTGCGGCAGCCAATCAGGAGCGACTGCTGCGGCCGCTTCCCTGATTGGCTGCTGGTCCGCCAGCTCTGGTTAGCTGGTGGCCGGCGCTTCATTTGAAATGCCGCCGCGTTCAGTGTGTCCATGGCTGGCGCCCACCTAATAGTGAGTGGTACTTACACCCACCCTCCCTCCCGCGCCGCTACCAACCCTCCCCGCTACCTACTGTACACCCTCCCGCCCAGCTACCTACACCCTCCCGCCCAGCTACCTACAACCTCCGCACCGCTACCTACACCCTCCCGCCCAGCTACCTACACCCTCCGCACCGCTACCTACACCCTCCCGCCCAGCTACCTACACCCTCCTGCACTGCTACCTACACCCTCCCTCCCTTTCGCGATTTGCGATCCAACCTGATTTAGCCCCATAGTGCGTCACAGTATTTACCTATTACGTGTATTCTACTGTGTCACATAATACCAGATTAATTCTCTGGTGGTGTGTACTGTGTCTACAGTCACATACTAACGTATTTATTCGCAGGTATTATACTCTGTCTGGCTTTAGCGTACTAATTCGCTCTGTTGCATTTGTGTACAATATCTAACAAGAAGGGCAGTAAGTCTGTGGATGCTCTTGCATCATGCAGAGCATGCGCCAAAGATTTACCAGAGGGGGAGGCTGTGTATGATGGTCTGTGCACTATGTAGCATACATCTCCCAGTCAGTCCGCAGCTCCTGTAACCAATCAGCAGCCACCCTGGGCTGTATTCACAAACCTACTGGGTACTCTGGTGGAACACCTTACGACCCCTATGGAACCACCTGTGCCATTACAGTCACAAATTGTCCCTATGGTTAATCTGCCTTGGGCGGAAAATTTATCTAACCAGTTGCAGCAATTAAATCATTCCTTGGTCAGACAAAAATCTATTCCAGGTCACTCTCATGTCTCTGGGTCATCTAAGCGCGCTGCATCCTCCTCACAATCCACGAATCTCTCAGATGTTTCATCTGTAGAGGAGGGGAAGCATACTGTCCTGTCAGACGCTGAATCAGTTGTTTCTGACGAGGATTCTCCATTGCAAATTGATGTCCCTGTCCTTGTGGTTGCTATTAAGCAAATCTTACAAATCACTGATGATGAGGATTCCACTACTGTGGCTAAGAAATCTGATATGTGTTTAAAGGCAAAAGGTGGTTAAAAATCTATTATCCCATTCTGACCATTTGGTGGACATCAGGCATGAGCCCTGGTCTAATCCAGGGTAGAAATTCCCTCTGTCTAAATGGGCCTTGGCTCGCTATCCTTTCCCTGCAGAGTTATGTAACAAGTGGGAAAATTCACCACCGGTGGATTCTCATGTCACCCACCTAGTGGTGTGATCCATTCTGCCTGTCACCACTGTCACTTCACTGAAGAACCGACAGATAAGCGTGTGGAGGGATGCCTAAAAACTATTTACTCCCTTACAGGTGCTGTACATAGATCCACTATTGCGGCCTCTAGGGCTGCAAAAGGAATTGAAGCATGGATTCAGGCATTAGAGGAAGAGCTGCTTGAGGATATATCTGACAATGCCAGACAATACCTGTCTCACATTACCACTGCCGTCTATTACAGTCAGGAGGCGTCCTCTGAGGCGGGTGTGTTGGCAGCCAAGGAGTCTGTCCTGGCTCGCCATATTCTGTGGCTGAGGTCATGAAAGGTGGACCTAGACTCCAAAAAGACCTTGGAGATACTCCCCTTTAAGGGGGACATTTTGTTTGGGGAAGACCTAAATTGTGTCTGAAGTTGTCTCTCACGGGTACGCAGTCTCCTTCAAGAGACGTCACCCTCGCCAGTTTTGCACCACAGTTATCCCTTCGGATCCATTAAAAGCGCAAGCTTTGCAAACGGTTGTGAGTTCTCTCCTCCAAGGGTATGCTGGTCTCTGCAGTGCCATTTGGAGATCCCGAGGGTATCTTCAGGTGAGTTAGCTCTCAATTCGGATACATTTGCTCAGATGCCATTATCATGTGGTATTATGTTATATTACCCGGAAGGGTTGTTATTATTATTATTATTATTATTAGTAGTAGTAGTAGTAGTAGTACCTGGGGCGGGTCTGGGGTGCGGTTCCCACTGGATTGGTGGGGCTGGGCTGCTTTGGGGTAGTACACTGCGAGATCTTATTTAGCACCCCCTTAACACATTTATTAATCCTTCTGGTCTTTTAATTACACTTTCACTAGTATATTAATTTTTGTATATAGATTTTGTTTTCCTTTACTAACACTTTACCTTCTCGCGTTGTGCTGCCCTGGGATTAGCTGGCCTTTGTTGGTTTGTGGGGGTTCTACACCCCAGGCCCAGACGTAGAGTTAGGGACCACCAGCATCAGAGGAGCCTTGTCGGGGCCTGGTGGCTTAACATACTTTTGCAAACTGTATGTAACTAAGACCTCTGGATTTCAATTATATGTATGTATGTATATATATGTATATATATATATGTCTAGTCTTTCATGTCTTGGTACAGGTACAGCTCGGTGTGCTGGGGGACACCAGGGGTTTATCCCCAATGTATTTCTAGCTCAGACTACCCCCTCCCTTTCATGCACCTGAACTGTATTTCCTAATTGATTTGAGCAACTTACATTTTGTTCTGCTTTATTTTTACACTGCAGCTTAGATTTCAGTTTGAACACACCCAACCCAAATCTAACTCTCTCTGCACATGTTATATCTGCCCCCACTGCAGTGCACATGGTTTTGCCCAACTGCTAACAAATTTGCTGCTGCAATCAACTATGAATTAGGTCCTGACATTTTTACCTTACAGATTTCCTCAGGGAGGTAAGTACGAAACAACTGAAATTTTATCTAGAAAATAAATGCAAGTTTAGAAATTGGATTACAAATGTAAATTGCAGTGCGCGTTTGACATGAGCACGGCTCTCAGAACCCAACTAGCACCTACAGTATCTGGATTGACTCCTATGAGACACATCAGAGTATACTGCCCACATTTAGCCAGTGATTTGCCCATTGTCCCCCAGGTTCCTCCCATTAGAAGATGTACACTTTTGCACTCCCCACAAATGCTGCCATCTGAAGTCAACTCCTACTCTACAGAATTTGCCATAATACAGTCATAAAAGCTAATTATGAAAGCAACTGAGACATAATGTTCTTTCTAAATCAGAAGACAATTTATTAATTGATTTTTCGTCTATACAGTACAGGGCATCTGCAGCTATATGCTGTGTAACATTAAATGAATGTTTCTATGCCCAGGAGAATCTCCTGTCTAGACATTATCCGAGGAAAACTAGAATAAAACGTGTTCACATTCTTCAAGTTTTTTTTCTCTCGCACTTTCTGCACATATTTATCTGTCTACAAAAGAAGATCAAAACTTGCCCAAATCTCCTGACATCAATTATTTTTTAGCTGCAGTCTAATAAAAGTAATATTTAGTTTAATTATATCACCATATGAATAATAATACTGTACTTTTGTCTGCCACAAATACATTTAGGATACAAGACAAGTGTCTGAGTAGCAATACAAGCCAATAAGAAAACCATTCACATACATTTTCCTGGATATTAAATAGAAATATATTTGTTTGTGATCTCCTGGTGAAGAGATTTAAGGTCCATACGTACATATATCATTTGCAGGGAGAATTAGATTTGGGAGGGTTATTTTGTTTCTGTGCAGGGTAAATACTGGCTGCTTTATTTTACACTGCAATTTAGATTTCAGTTTGAATACACCCCACCCAAATCTAACTCTCTCTGCACATGTTATATCTGCCCCCCCCTGCAGTGCACATGGTTTTGCCCAACTGCTAACAAACTTGCTGCTGCGATCAACTCAGAATTAGGCCCATAATGTGTTAGTATTAGAGATGTTAGGGACCCATGTAATGAAGTTCACCTGGACGTTGTGTATGGGACTACATATTTGGCCAAATGTCAGCTCAGACCTTCACTTATATTCCATGTTAATTGTAAGTGTTTATCCAAATAATTTTGACTAACAGTATTCTTAGTGCAAAGAGTGTTCATCAGGATCACAATTCCCATTACATCCCAGCCATTGTAGTATGCATGATGATAACAAAGAAAAACAGAAATATACAAATATATAGTTGTTTGGAATAACCTCATGCACATGGGATTCTGGCAGTCATGTGACCAACACCAGAATACCAAAACCACTTGGGAGATCGGAGCAAGAAGACCGACAGCCGACATCCCGAAGGTAAGTATCAGGGACACTGTTAGAGTTAGGGCTGGGGAGGGGCATTAAAGTTAGGCACTAGGGGGGGTAGCCAATCCACCACCCCACCGAGTGATAGCCCTAACCGCCAGCCCCGGGGGGTAGCTGTAGTCACCACTCCTGGAGGGTTAAGGTTAGGGTAGTGGAGTGGGGGGAGGGTTTGGGGGGTAAAAATATTTACGCCCTCCGACGTCGGGAATAACATACTGAACCCGCACAAACTTCTGATAGAGACAACCTTGTTTCTTGATTACCTCACAAACACATACCCTCCAACTGTACCTTTTTAATAGGTACAATACCTTTTTTTTATGGTCTGTACCTATTTTTGGTTCTCCAAACTTCCATTGACAGTATAGGAAAAGGGGTGTGGTCACGCCCCCTTTACCCGTGGCCACGCCCCTTTTTCTAATTTGGGCCGATTTTTGTGTGTAAAATGTTGGAGGGTATGCAAACAGCGTGGTGCTGTTGCTAGCAGATACTTAATAAATAAACAGAAAAATTGTTTAATGTTTAAGTGCTCAAATAAACGAAGGTACATCTAAAGCTTTTACAGCACTTAGAATATTTCAGATACAGGACAACTGTGGTGGCTGCTTATAGATACAACAGTAGCACAGATACTGAGATGCCTAGGGGTATACTGTATTTACTAAAGTGCAGTTTTTTAGAAGTAGAGATGTTGCCCATAGCAACCAATCAGATTCTAGCTATTATCTTCTAGAAGTTGCTAGATAAATAAGTAGAATCTGATTGGTTGCTCTGGGCAACATCTCCACTAATAAAAACCTGCACTTTAGTAAATATACCCCCTAGTGGGGGTAATTCCAAGTTGATCGCAGCAGGAATATTTTTAGCAGTTGGGCAAAAACCATGTGCACTGCAGGGGAGGCAGATATAACATTTGCAGAGAGAGTTAGATTTGGGTGGGTTATTTTGTTTCTGTGCAGGGTAAATACTGGCTGCTTTATTTTTACACTGCAAATTAGATTGCAGATTGAACACACCCCACCCAATTCTAACTCTCTCTGCACATGTTATATCTGCCTCTCCTGCAGTGCACATGGTTTTTCCCAATTGCTAACAGAATTCCTGCTGCGATCAACTTGGAATTACCCCCAGTATCTCTATCCATACTGCAGGTGTACCTACCATACACTAGAGATGAGCGGGTTCGGTTTCTCTGAATCCGAACCCGCCAGAACTTCATGTTTTTTTTCACGGGTCCGAGCGACTCGGATCTTCCCGCCTTGCTCGGTTAACCCGAGCGCGCCCGAACGTCATCATGACGCTGTCGGATTCTCGCGAGGCTCGGATTCTATCGTGAGACTCGGATTCTATATAAGGAGCCGCGCGTCGCCGCCATTTTCACACGTGCATTGAGATTGATAGGGAGAGGACGTGGCTGGCGTCCTCTCCGTTTAGAATAGATTAGAGAGACACTTGATTTACTAATTTTGGGGAGCATTAGGAGTACTCAGTACAGTGCAGAGTTTTGCTGATAGTGACCAGTGACCACCAGTTTTATTTATAATCCGTTCTCTGCCTGAAAAAAGCGATACACAGCACACAGTGACTCAGTCACATACCATATCTGTGTGCACTGCTCAGGCTCAGGCCAGTGTGCTGCATCATCTATTATCTATATATAATATTATATATATCTGTCTGACTGCTCAGCTCACACAGCTTATAATTGTGGGGGAGACTGGGGAGCACTACTGCAGTGCCAGTTATAGGTTATAGCAGGAGCCAGGAGTACATAATATATTATATAGTGAGTGACCACCAGACACACAGTGCAGTTTATTTAATATATCCGTTCTCTGCCTGAAAAAACCGATACACACAGTGACTCAGTCAGTCACATACCATATCTGTGTGCACTGCTCAGGCTCAGGCCAGTGTGCTGCATCATCTATATATATTATATATCTGTCTGACTGCTCAGCTCACACAGCTTATAATTGTGGGGGAGACTGGGGAGCACTACTGCAGTGCCAGTTATAGGTTATAGCAGGAGCCAGGAGTACATAATATTATATTAAAATTAAACAGTGCACACTTTTGCTGCAGGAGTGCCACTGCCAGTGTGACTAGTGACCAGTGACCTGACCACCAGTATATATAATATTAGTAGTATACTATCTCTTTATCAACCAGTCTATATTAGCAGCAGACACAGTACAGTGCGGTAGTTCACGGCTGTGGCTACCTCTGTGTCGGCACTCGGCAGCCCGTCCATAATTGTATATACCACCTAACCGTGGTTTTTTTTTCTTTCTTTATACATACATACTAGTTACGAGTATACTATCTCTTTATCAACCAGTCTATATATTAGCAGCAGACACAGTACAGTGCGGTAGTTCACGGCTGTGGCTACCTCTGTGTCGGCACTCGGCAGCCCGTCCATAATTGTATATACCACCTAACCGTGGTTTTTTTTTCTTTCTTTATACATACATACTAGTTACGAGTATACTATCTCTTTATCAACCAGTCTATATATTAGCAGCAGACACAGTACAGTGCGGTAGTTCACGGCTGTGGCTACCTCTGTGTCGGCACTCGGCAGCCCGTCCATAATTGTATATACCACCTAACCGTGTTTTTTTTTTCTTTCTTTATACATACATACTAGTTACGAGTATACTATCTCTTTATCAACCAGTCTATATATTAGCAGCAGACACAGTACAGTGCGGTAGTTCACGGCTGTGGCTACCTCTGTGTCGGCACTCGGCAGCCCGTCCATAATTGTATATACCACCTAACCGTGGTTTTTTTTTCTTTCTTTATACATACATACTAGTTACGAGTATACTATCTCTTTATCAACCAGTCTATATTAGCAGCAGACACAGTACAGTGCGGTAGTTCACGGCTGTGGCTACCTCTGTGTCGGCACTCGGCAGCCCGTCCATAATTGTATATACCACCTAACCGTGGTTTTTTTTTTCTTTCTTTATACATACATACTAGTTACGAGTATACTATCTCTTTATCAACCAGTCTATATATTAGCAGCAGACACAGTACAGTGCGGTAGTTCACGGCTGTGGCTACCTCTGTGTCGGCACTCGGCAGCCCGTCCATAATTGTATATACCACCTAACCGTGGTTTTTTTTTCTTTCTTTATACATACATACTAGTTACGAGTATACTATCTCTTTATCAACCAGTCTATATATTAGCAGCAGACACAGTACAGTGCGGTAGTTCACGGCTGTGGCTACCTCTGTGTCGGCACTCGGCAGCCCGTCCATAATTGTATATACCACCTAACCGTGGTTTTTTTTTCTTTCTTTATACATACATACTAGTTACGAGTATACTATCTCTTTATCAACCAGTCTATATATTAGCAGCAGACACAGTACAGTGCGGTAGTTCACGGCTGTGGCTACCTCTGTGTCGGCACTCGGCAGCCCGTCCATAATTGTATATACCACCTAACCGTGGTTTTTTTTTCTTTCTTTATACATACATACTAGTTACGAGTATACTATCTCTTTATCAACCAGTCTATATTAGCAGCAGACACAGTACAGTGCGGTAGTTCACGGCTGTGGCTACCTCTGTGTCGGCACTCGGCAGCCCGTCCATAATTGTATATACCACCTAACCGTGGTTTTTTTTTCTTTCTTTATACATACATACTAGTTACGAGTATACTATCTCTTTATCAACCAGTCTATATATTAGCAGCAGACACAGTACAGTGCGGTAGTTCACGGCTGTGGCTACCTCTGTGTCGGCACTCGGCAGCCCGTCCATAATTGTATATACCACCTAACCGTGGTTTTTTTTTCTTTCTTTATACATACATACTAGTTACGAGTATACTATCTCTTTATCAACCAGTCTATATATTAGCAGCAGACACAGTACAGTGCGGTAGTTCACGGCTGTGGCTACCTCTGTGTCGGCACTCGGCAGCCCGTCCATAATTGTATATACCACCTAACCGTGGTTTTTTTTTCTTTCTTTATACATACATACTAGTTACGAGTATACTATCTCTTTATCAACCAGTCTATATATTAGCAGCAGACACAGTACAGTGCGGTAGTTCACGGCTGTGGCTACCTCTGTGTCGGCACTCGGCAGCCCGTCCATAATTGTATATACCACCTAACCGTGGTTTTTTTTTCTTTCTTTATACATACATACTAGTTACGAGTATACTATCTCTTTATCAACCAGTCTATATTAGCAGCAGACACAGTACAGTGCGGTAGTTCACGGCTGTGGCTACCTCTGTGTCGGCACTCGGCAGCCCGTCCATAATTGTATATACCACCTAACCGTGGTTTTTTTTTCTTTCTTTATACATACATACTAGTTACGAGTATACTATCTCTTTATCAACCAGTCTATATATTAGCAGCAGACACAGTACAGTGCGGTAGTTCACGGCTGTGGCTACCTCTGTGTCGGCACTCGGCAGCCCGTCCATAATTGTATATACCACCTAACCGTGGTTTTTTTTTTCTTTCTTTATACATACATACTAGTTACGAGTATACTATCTCTTTATCAACCAGTCTATATATTAGCAGCAGACACAGTACAGTGCGGTAGTTCACGGCTGTGGCTACCTCTGTGTCGGCACTCGGCAGCCCGTCCATAATTGTATATACCACCTAACCGTGGTTTTTTTTTCTTTCTTTATACATACATACTAGTTACGAGTATACTATCTCTTTATCAACCAGTCTATATATTAGCAGCAGACACAGTACAGTGCGGTAGTTCACGGCTGTGGCTACCTCTGTGTCGGCACTCGGCAGCCCGTCCATAATTGTATATACCACCTAACCGTGGTTTTTTTTTCTTTCTTTATACATACATACTAGTTACGAGTATACTATCTCTTTATCAACCAGTCTATATATTAGCAGCAGACACAGTACAGTGCGGTAGTTCACGGCTGTGGCTACCTCTGTGTCGGCACTCGGCAGCCCGTCCATAATTGTATACTAGTATCCAATCCATCCATCTCCATTGTTTACCTGAGGTGCCTTTTAGTTGTGCCTATTAAAATATGGAGAACAAAAATGTTGAGGTTCCAAAATTAGGGAAAGATCAAGATCCACTTCCACCTCGTGCTGAAGCTGCTGCCACTAGTCATGGCCGAGACGATGAAATGCCAGCAACGTCGTCTGCCAAGGCCGATGCCCAATGTCATAGTACAGAGCATGTCAAATCCAAAACACCAAATATCAGTAAAAAAAGGACTCCAAAACCTAAAATAAAATTGTCGGAGGAGAAGCGTAAACTTGCCAATATGCCATTTACCACACGGAGTGGCAAGGAACGGCTGAGGCCCTGGCCTATGTTCATGGCTAGTGGTTCAGCTTCACATGAGGATGGAAGCACTCAGCCTCTCGCTAGAAAAATGAAAAGACTCAAGCTGGCAAAAGCAGCACAGCAAAGAACTGTGCATTCTTCGAAATCCCAAATCCACAAGGAGAGTCCAATTGTGTCGGTTGCGATGCCTGACCTTCCCAACACTGGACGTGAAGAGCATGCGCCTTCCACCATTTGCACGCCCCCTGCAAGTGCTGGAAGGAGCACCCGCAGTCCAGTTCCTGATAGTCAGATTGAAGATGTCAGTGTTGAAGTACACCAGGATGAGGAGGATATGGGTGTTGCTGGCGCTGGGGAGGAAATTGACCAGGAGGATTCTGATGGTGAGGTGGTTTGTTTAAGTCAGGCACCCGGGGAGACACCTGTTGTCCGTGGGAGGAATATGGCCGTTGACATGCCAGGTGAAAATACCAAAAAAATCAGCTCTTCGGTGTGGAGGTATTTCACCAGAAATGCGGACAACAGGTGTCAAGCCGTGTGTTCCCTTTGTCAAGCTGTAATAAGTAGGGGTAAGGACGTTAACCACCTCGGAACATCCTCCCTTATACGTCACCTGCAGCGCATTCATAATAAGTCAGTGACAAGTTCAAAAACTTTGGGTGACAGCGGAAGCAGTCCACTGACCAGTAAATCCCTTCCTCTTGTAACCAAGCTCACGCAAACCACCCCACCAACTCCCTCAGTGTCAATTTCCTCCTTCCCCAGGAATGCCAATAGTCCTGCAGGCCATGTCACTGGCAA
The DNA here is from genome assembly GCF_028390025.1 of Pseudophryne corroboree. Lineage (NCBI taxonomy): Eukaryota > Metazoa > Chordata > Amphibia > Anura > Myobatrachidae > Pseudophryne > Pseudophryne corroboree. The sequence goes on from NC_086446.1 coordinate 236,689,839, forward strand.
TTCTGACGAGTCCTCTCCTGCCTGGGATTCCTCCGATGCATCCTTGCGTGTAACGCCTACTGCTGCTGGCGCTGCTGTTGTTGCCGCTGGGAGTCGATGGTCATCCCAGAGGGGAAGTCGTAAGCCCACTTGTACTACTTCCAGTAAGCAATTGACTGTTCAACAGTCCTTTGCGAGGAAGATGAAATATCACAGCAGTCATCCTACTGCAAAGCGGATAACTGAGTCCTTGACAACTATGTTGGTGTTAGACGTGCGTCCGGTATCCGCCGTTAGTTCACAGGGAACTAGACAATTTATTGAGGCAGTGTGCCCCCGTTACCAAATACCATCTAGGTTCCACTTCTCTAGGCAGGCGATACCGAGAATGTACACGGACGTCAGAAAAAGACTCACCAGTGTCCTAAAAAATGCAGTTGTACCCAATGTCCACTTAACCACGGACATGTGGACAAGTGGAGCAGGGCAGGGTCAGGACTATATGACTGTGACAGCCCACTGGGTAGATGTATGGACTCCCGCCGCAAGAACAGCAGCGGCGGCACCAGTAGCAGCATCTCGCAAACGCCAACTCTTTCCTAGGCAGGCTACGCTTTGTATCACCGCTTTCCAGAATACGCACACAGCTGAAAACCTCTTACGGCAACTGAGGAAGATCATCGCGGAATGGCTTACCCCAATTGGACTCTCCTGTGGATTTGTGGCATCGGACAATGCCAGCAATATTGTGTGTGCATTAAATATGGGCAAATTCCAGCACGTCCCATGTTTTGCACATACCTTGAATTTGGTGGTGCAGAATTTTTTAAAAAACGACAGGGGCGTGCAAGAGATGCTGTCGGTGGCCAGAAAAATTGCGGGACACTTTCGGCGTACAGGCACCACGTACAGAAGACTGGAGCACCACCAAAAACTACTGAACCTGCCCTGCCATCATCTGAAGCAAGAAGTGGTAACGAGGTGGAATTCAACCCTCTATATGCTTCATAGGTTGGAGGAGCAGCAAAAGGCCATTCAAGCCTATACAATTGAGCACGATATAGTAGGTGGAATGCACCTGTCTCAAGTGCAGTGGAGAATGATTTCAACGTTGTGCAAGGTTCTGATGCCCTTTGAACTTGCCACACGTGAAGTCAGTTCAGACACTGCCAGCCTGAGTCAGGTCATTCCCCTCATCAGGCTTTTGCAGAAGAAGCTGGAGGCATTGAAGAAGGAGCTAAAAGGGAGCGATTCCGCTAGGCATGTGGGACTTGTGGATGCAGCCCTTAATTCGCTTAACAAGGATTCACGGGTGGTCAATCTGTTGAAATCAGAGCACTACATTTTGGCCACCGTGCTCGATCCTAGATTTAAAGCCTATCTTGGATCTCTCTTTCCGGCAGACACAGGTCTGCTGGGGTTGAAAGACCTGCTGGTGACAAAATTGTCAAGTCAAGCGGAACGCGACCTGTCAACATCTCCTCCTTCACATTCTCCCGCAACTGGGGGTGCGAGGAAAAGGCTCAGAATTCCGAGCCCACCCGCTGGCGGTGATGCAGGGCAGTCTGGAGCGACTGCTGATGCTGACATCTGGTCCGGACTGAAGGACCTGACAACGATTACGGACATGTCGTCTACTGTCACTGCATATGATTCTCTCAACATTGATAGAATGGTGGAGGATTATATGAGTGACCGCATCCAAGTAGGCACGTCACACAGTCCGTACTTATACTGGCAGGAAAAAGAGGCAATTTGGAGGCCCTTGCACAAACTGGCTTTATTCTACCTAAGTTGCCCTCCCACAAGTGTGTACTCCGAAAGAGTGTTTAGTGCCGCCGCTCACCTTGTCAGCAATCGGCGTACGAGGTTACATCCAGAAAATGTGGAGAAGATGATGTTCATTAAAATGAATTATAATCAATTCCTCCGCGGAGACATTGACCAGCAGCAATTGCCTCCACAAAGTACACAGGGAGCTGAGATGGTGGATTCCAGTGGGGACGAATTGATAATCTGTGAGGAGGGGGATGTACACGGTGATATATCGGAGGGTGAAGATGAGGTGGACATCTTGCCTCTGTAGAGCCAGTTTGTGCAAGGAGAGATTAATTGCTTCTTTTTTGGGGGGGGTCCAAACCAACCCGTCATATCAGTCACAGTCGTGTGGCAGACCCTGTCACTGAAATGATGGGTTGGTTAAAGTGTGCATGTCCTGTTTTGTTTATACAACATAAGGGTGGGTGGGAGGGCCCAAGGACAATTCCATCTTGCACCTCTTTTTTCTTTTCTTTTTCTTTGCATCATGTGCTGATTGGGGAGGGTTTTTTGGAAGGGACATCCTGCGTGACACTGCAGTGCCACTCCTAGATGGGCCCGGTGTTTGTGTCGGCCACTAGGGTCGCTAATCTTACTCACACAGTCAGCTACCTCATTGCGCCTCTTTTTTTCTTTGCGTCATGTGCTGTTTGGGGAGGGTTTTTTGGAAGGGACATCCTGCGTGACACTGCAGTGCCACTCCTAGATGGGCCCGGTGTTTGTGTCGGCCACTAGGGTCGCTAATCTTACTCACACAGCTACCTCATTGCGCCTCTTTTTTTCTTTGCGTCATGTGCTGTTTGGGGAGGGTTTTTTGGAAGGGACATCCTGCGTGACACTGCAGTGCCACTCCTAGATGGGCCCGGTGTTTGTGTCGGCCACTAGGGTCGCTAATCTTACTCACACAGCTACCTCATTGCGCCTCTTTTTTTCTTTGCGTCATGTGCTGTTTGGGGAGGGTTTTTTGGAAGGGCCATCCTGCGTGACACTGCAGTGCCACTCCTAGATGGGCCCGGTGTTTGTGTCGGCCACTAGGGTCGCTAATCTTACTCACACAGCTACCTCATTGCGCCTCTTTTTTTCTTTGCGTCATGTGCTGTTTGGGGAGGGTTTTTTGGAAGGGACATCCTGCGTGACACTGCAGTGCCACTCCTAGATGGGCCCGGTGTTTGTGTCGGCCACTAGGGTCGCTTATCTTACTCACACAGCGACCTCGGTGCAAATTTTAGGACTAAAAATAATATTGTGAGGTGTGAGGTATTCAGAATAAACTGAAAATGAGTGTAAATTATGGTTTTTGAGGTTAATAATACTTTGGGATCAAAATGACCCCCAAATTCTATGATTTAAGCTGTTTTTTAGTGTTTTTTGAAAAAAACACCCGAATCCAAAACACACCCGAATCCGACAAAAAAAATTCGGTGAGGTTTTGCCAAAACGCGTTCGAACCCAAAACACGGCCGCGGAACCGAACCCAAAACCAAAACACAAAACCCGAAAAATTTCAGGCGCTCATCTCTACCATACACAGCATTATTATAGCAAACAGGGACAATCCTGCATATATTATACTACAACTCCATGACCAGATTGTTATATAGACCCAATTACTTTATATTCAGATGTCAAGAAAATCCTAGTATTCAGCAGGCTCAATGTGCATACTGCTAATATCCAGTATATTTACAGTATACACCAAACTTATTTATAGCCCATACTTGATATAATGTGTGCTCAAAAATGACATATTACATAACCACAAAGCACCGTAAAATAGACCATACTGTATGTATGTTTAGCTTAATAATAGCTAAAATGTTAAGCACTACTCAACCCACCTCAAGATCCCCAGTTGCTGATGCTGACATGGTAAATAAAATGAGATGAGCTACACTGTAATAGATTACCCTAATAGCTGTCAGGGAAGAAACTGTGGTGCTTGTAACTTACAGTATTGGAGCATGTACAGCTCAGAAAGAAGGGATTCCACATTTGACCAATTTATGTCTAAAGTAATACACTACCTCTTACTTTTCATTATCTGAGGTGAGGAAGTTCCACACCTGTGTACAGCTCTCTCTCTTATGTTCAGTTCTCTAATGAAAACAGATAGGAAAACATTGAGGATGCAGCATCAACTTCTGAATGCCTAAAGCTATACAATTGTCAGGCTGCTCTCCCGATATCAGGTGAACGGTCGTTGATTGTTTAGGTATGTGCTCTATACCGATGCAGGAGCGTTAGCCGATAAACAGCTTATAATGCACCTGCAACGGTCAGGACTATCCAATTCCCATAGTGGAGCCACAACCCCCCCCCCCCCCCCCCCTTCACGCTCACAGGAGGTCACAGGGGTCCCAGCTGGATACACACAGAGCCTGGCTGATCAGGAGCGTTTTACCCCATCAGCCGGGATCGAACAAATGTGTACACAGCTTTAAGTCCCAGTGTCTACAGTTATCTCACTGCGACTTCCAGCCTAAACTGCAATTAAATAGCAACGAACCTGAGTGATGATATCTATTAACAATAGTAGTTTGAACTAAAACAGCAAGAAGCTATAGGAAGATACAACCAGAAGAGGTGCCAACAGGGGTTCTACTGTATCCTACTCAAAAGTCAAGCATCTGCCAACAGCAGAGGAGAAAGAGGTTCCGATGTGGGACATCCACAATTCAAATATCCCAAATGTATTAAGCCTTAACAAGAGATAAATCTGAGACACATAAGGAGTGATGAATGACCAGCCAATCAGCTTCGTAGCTGCCATGTCACAGGCTATGTTTGAAAAATGACAGGAGCTGGTTGGCTGGTACTTTATCTCTCCTTATGCATCTATCTCTTATACATAGCTAAATTGCAATGCGCTGTACCTAGTCGGAGAGAGTATTGACTGCATAGGAGAGGAAAGAGTTAAACATCTGGGGAGCGGTGGACCTAGCTGTGAGGAAAGTACAGCCTTCTTTAGGGGGAGGGTTTGCTATATATAGGGAAGGAGAGGCCATCTTAAGTCTCTTGGTGATTTGCTTTGGGGTGAGTGCTGCTTTGCAGAATCCCCCATTTTCTTTTTCGGATTTATACATTTCAGTGTTTTGTCAGCTAGTCATGGGCAAAGTGATTCACTGAGCTGAGCTGAGACACATGACTCAGTTCAGTGAAGTGTCTGGAGTCAGTGTCTCGGCACATGAGTCATGACTCATCTGTAGTGGAATGTGTTGCAGAGACTGCACATGAATCAGTGAGTTGCCAGTGCTGGAGGATCAGTGCTGGACTCATGGAGTTATTCAGCTGCAGTGATTGTACAGTGTATCTGGGGGAGGCAGCTGCTTATGCCCTGATTGTTAATAATATGTTAACATAGATTTACTGTTATGTTGATATATTATTAATAACCACTTATTGCATACTAGTTACAGAATATGCACATTACTTCTGGCTGAGGAGAGAAAGCTTAACAGCCATGAAACACATCATTCATTCTGTAACTAAACCAAATAAAAACGTTTTTTTTTTTTATCTTGCATACTTTGCTAATTGGATGATTTTAGGTGGCCTTGGATTTATTATATTATCCACTATCTAGCCTCCAGGGAGTTTGCCACCCACAATCACACTGAGCAGGATCAGTGAGCACTGAGCCGAGAGCCCTGTACCACAGGGGCTCCACCTCCTGCTGCATGAATCAGATTCATTCACTGAGTCACTGAGTCTACACAGTGTACAACTGTCTCCCTCACTGGCAGACTCAGGATGAATCATGATTCATGACATGGATCAGGCACAGCAGCAGAGCACTCACTGACTGGTGAGTCGTGACTGCTCCCTCCCCCCTCCCACTGGGTGTCACCTGGTATAGCCTCTGGCCAATCACAGCTAAAGACAGCAGAACACACTGACTGAAGGACACAGGACACAGAGTTTCCTCCCTCTGTCTGAGAGAAGCTGCTGCTGCTGCTGTCTCGACTCATGAAACAGTGAGTGAATCGAATCATTCACACTTCCTGATGATTCCAGTCACTGTGTTGAGACAGAGAGTCAGTAGCCATCTCTATTGTCAGCTCCCTGCATTTAGGTCACACATCAGTGCTCTGGCTGCCACTCGCCCACGACGGTCCGCCGGGACCCCAGCCCGTTACCGCTCATCGGGCGGTGGGGGCTGGTTCCGGGGGCGAGCTGGCTGGCCCTGGGGACGGCGTCCCGTCTCCTAGGGCCTCCTCGAGGGATCTGGCGGAAGCCGGGCCGGATGTGACTGGCGGGAGCGGCCGACGAGGAGGATCAGAGAGGGAGTCAGGCCGCCCGGAGGTGGGCGGGCAGCAGCCCTTGCCTCCGGGCATGGCCGGGGAAGCCCCAGTGCGGGTGCCCGCGGGAGCGCGCTGCGCCAGGCGCTCATCCAGGGACCGGAGACTGAGTTCGATGCCCAGCTCTTCCCCCTTGCCGGGGCCGGCTAGTGGTTCCAGGCGGGGGGAGGGCACTGGGCGGGGGACGGTGGCCAGCCGAGCGAGGCCTGTCGCAGGGCCTCGCACGGCGTCATCCCCAAACGCTTCGGCTGAGAGAGCACGGACCGGAAGCGGTGGGACGCGCGCGCGCCCACGCGCGGCGCCGCTCACGCACGTGTGCGCGCAGCGGCGCCGCTTTCCTCCTTGTCTCCTCAGCCCTCTCCCCCGCAGCCGGAACACGGTGTGGAGCGGGGAGGGAGGGGGAGAGGCAGTGATCAACCAGGTTAAGCTAATGGAGCTCTTAATGCAGGAGCCCAGACAAGAGGCCTTGTGGTGACAGAGAGCAGTGGGGCGCGCGCCCGAGGTGCACGCGGGCCCACGCTCGCCTCTGGCGCCGCTAGCCGCGCACGTGTGTGCGCAGCAGCGCCGCCGGCCCTGCTGTCTCCCCTGCTATCTCCCAGGCAGCCGGAGTCCGGCGGGAGCCGGGGGGAGAGGGGAGACAGGGCAATTATGATCACTGGCAGGGCAGTGCGATACCAAGGAGAAGGGGTGCGGCAGCAAGAGGTCACCGGGTGCGCGAGCCCGTGTCCACTGAAAGCGGAGCAGTGCGCGCGCGCTCTGCTGCGCCGCGGGGTTCCCGGTCTTTTCAGATCACTCCCCCGGGGCCGGAATCTAGCGGCCTGTGGGGGAGGAGGGGGGACAGGGAATGGGTTAGTGGCCGCGGGGCTGCTGCACGCGCCGCAGGAGCTCGCGGCGGTCCCCCCCCCCCCCCTCTGCGGCATCGGATAGTTCCGATACACGGGAAGAGGGGACAAATTCGGAGGCGAGGGCAGTGCGGGCGTCGACAGCGGTGCCTCCGCTTTCCCGCAAGGGCAGCGTGCGTCGGATGCCCGGCACACGCATGTCGGGCGGCGAGTGCGTGGTCGCACGCGGGCCCCGGCGAAGGACCCAGGACCGCGTTTTGGGGCAGTCACGACCCCTCCGGAGCGCTGGCTCGGCCCTGGCCACAGCGGTGAAGGTGTTAGGGCCGCTAGCCGCAGCTGCCTCCCCTAGAACGGCTGTTCGTTCCGGCGGGCTGCGGGCTATGGCGGCGCAGCGGGTGGCACGCGCCTGCCATGAGCTCGGGACGGTCGCCGCAGAATTACAACAGGGTCCAGGGCAGGACGCGGGGGAGCTCACGGCCGCAACGACCCCAGCACTGAGGCCGCGGCATGTGCCGCGAGTGCTGGAGGGGTCCTCCGCTTCTTCCTCTTTTTCAAGGGAGCTCGGGGATGAGGCGATGGCAGATTTCGAGGAGGAAGGCAACGATTTGGACGCGCCGGAAGATTCCATGTCGGGGCAGTCGGCGGCATCAGGTAAGGTGGTGCAGTCGGTATTCGGGTTCCTCCACGAGCTCTAGTTCGCGTAGTTCTTCCTCTTCCTCATCTTCAATGTCGTCACAGGCGTCCGAAGTCAGTAGCACAACTAGGGCAAAGAAGCGGGCAACTAAATTCGCCAAGAGGGCAGCGGAACAGGCGCAAGCGGCTTAGCGAGGAAGCGCGTAGGGCCAAGAAGCTCGCAATTTGCCCGGTGTCGTGCGATTCGTCTATACTGCTGTACTGCGGGGGCTGCGAGATAGCTGCCGCAAGAAGATTTGGAGGGGCGACTTCGTGGACGTGTTCGTATTGACGAAGGTCGCGAAGAAAGAGTATAAGGTGGCGGCGCAAAGAAGGGCATCGGGGCTGAGGCATTCCGTACCTTCGATAATTGCCTGGCCGGGTTCTGGGTCTTCGCGGCATCTTACCTGGAGGACAGGCCGGCAGAGCACACGAATATAATTAGGTACCTGCATCTCGTACATGACATGCAGCGCACGTCTTCGGGATCGGAGTGGCGCAGGTACGATCAGGAATTCAGGGAACAACAGGAAGGTTTGCAGGTCATGGACTTCGGGTTCAAGGACGTTGAGGTTGGGCTCAAGGTCACCCGGGCTTCGCTACAGGCGGAGGAGCCCCGGAAGCCGAGGGCGGACGGGCACCACGCAGGGTCGTCCTCCCAGTGGTTCGGCGCGGACGGCGGATTGGCCAAGTCAGGTAGGTCGGCAGTCCGCGCAGGGGGGCGTGCCACCACAAAAGGAAAATGTTTCACGTTTAACAACGCGGCGTGTTCCTTCGGGGGATGACTTGGTCATCTCTCCAGTGGGGGTGGTTCCTAAGAAGGCTCCAGGCGCCTTCCGGCTCATTTGAGTTCGCTTTTAGGTGTGTACTGCCGGAAGCTGTGAAGGGCGACTGCGGGGTGTGCCAGAACGCACCATTTCGTGCGTTTGTCCTCAGAGATTAAGAGGGATTTGGCAATATGGGCCTCGTTCCTCGAGGACTTCAACGGGGTGTGTATATGGCAGGCCCCAATGGCGGACAGCGCTAGGTTGCAGCTGTTCACCGACGCAGCGGGCGCCTCTGGATTCGGTTGCCATCTGGAGGGATCTTGGTGCGCGGCCTCGTGGCCGGCAGAATGGCATCGCGGGGGTTTCACGAAGGACCTTTTGCTTCTGGAGTTTTTCCCATTATGGTGGCGTTGGAGGTCTGGGGCGATCGGCTGGCTAATCGCAGCATTTTGTTTAGATGCGATTATCTGGGCGTGGTGCATGCGATTAATAACCAGAGGGCAAAGTCGTTGGTGGTTATGCGGGTGCTAGGGCAATTGCTTTTGACATTGTCAAAGTCAGAAAAATGTCTCTATGCACGTTGCCATATTTGCACCGCACACTGGTCCGTGCTGCGCATGCGTACGCTCTCCCGTGAAGGCGCATACCCACAATAGCGTGCACTCGCAGGCGCGGTATGCGTATTTACGGTAGAGTTTATGTAGTCGTAGCGTGCGACTCATTCGTTACATATTTTCACAATTAATGTAGTTTATAGATCATGGTCCCTTTGATAGTTTCTGAAAGTTTGGTTAATATAGAAGGTCCCTGAGCTAAGGAATCCCTCTTTGTATCGTACGAAGGGTCTAACAGGAATCATACAGCAGTGTTTGGTACCCATCGGAAGAGTATTTAATTAGCAATATTCCGGTGTTGGTTTGGAGCGTATTAATCGCTCGTGCGAATAGTTATGGACATAAGAAGTTTATGTCCATTTCTACTATTTACTCATACTCAGGTATGCGGCGGGAAACCTAGTTCCCCACCCACCTGAGCTGTTTGAAATCGTCACAGCCCACCTGTATGAATCAACCTATGACCTTTTGTTATGATGCAGGGCCGAATTCCGACGTCCAATGGACAATGGGATTGTAGGGACTGTAGGATTGCATTGTGTGTGGGGCATAAATAGGCAGGCCGACCACATCCAGCTCTCACTCTTCAACGGTTCTCATTGCTGAAAATCGGGTGCTGGATGTCCAGGCGCATGCGATCGTTTACCCTTGTGCGTAAGTTTCTCTCCGTTATCATTGTCTTTCTGTGAGCCAATTTCTCTCATCTCTCTCCGTCTCTCTCTCTCTCTTTCCCTTCTCTCTCTCTCTCGTATCTCCCCTAGACTAGTATTGTATTGTATTAGATAGTATTGTTTAGTTCTGTGGTTAGGAAGTCTCTGTTATATTGTAGTGTATCATTTGTACTGTTATCCCCTTTTTACAAGTATACTAGATATAATACAGTTAATAGGCTTTGGAACCTAAACCAGTATCTGTGTATTTTCTATAGTGTTAAGTGTTCACTTGAGCGTCGGTGACGCTCAAGCAGCTTTGTAGTTAGTCAGGTTACACAAGGTTGCACTTACACCCTGTATTCACATTAAGGTATTCCGTGTATTTCATTGGTATAAGGTTTAGACATAAAGGTATAGCGTTGTGAGCGTCTGCGCCGCTGGTGATCTCCTCGTGGTCTCGAGCGTCCGCTACGCCATAGCGAATCATTACTCTAGTCATAGCCAATAACGTGTCCTGTGATCGCTGGGCCGTGAGCGAACGTGACGCTTGAGCGTCTCGCCTACGGGTGAGCGATCGTTACGCAACTAGCGTACCATTACGGTACTTCTTAAGTAAACAGCGTACAGTGTTCTTAGCTTCATAAAGGGTTGTTTATACGACAAGGGAATTTAGCATTGTCAATTGGGGACTCGTCCTATCCTTCTCATATCTGCACTAGGTAGATCAGCAGACATTATCCCCCCAGCAAAGGGTGGGAGGTTGTCTCACAGTGCTGACGGGATAAGCGTCTGCTTCGCTTAGATAAAGAGTGCTGAAGGAATCCGGGAACCGGAAGTAAGAACAAAACGCTTGTGTCTTTTAAAACTGTTTTATTTCTCTTCTGTCTTGCGTATACACGCACACATACATTTATCTGCATTTCTTTTTCAAATTTCGTATATCACTATTCCTGTTTGCCAAGTTTTATAGTTGATAGAAAGTGCAAAAAAAGATTTGCTGTTATTTCATAGTAGAGGTAATAGTTAAAGTATAGACCAACACACGGCTTGTCTGGGAGATAAGACAGTCAGTGTGGTGTGCGGTAGATGATCAGGGATCATCTACATTGATAAAGGTAGAAATTGTGTTACGGTGGATCTTTGTTTTGCGTACACGTGTCCCTAACAAAAGACTTGCGTACGCAATCCAAACGGCAGACGCACGCAGCGTACATTACGCAACGTAGCGTCTGGTTACGCCCACGTAGCTCAAGTCACGAAAAGTTGAATTAGCGCAAAGCGATAATTAGCGCAAAGGCGATAAGTAACGCACAGCGGTAAATAACGCGACGCAGTAAATAACGCAAATCTATTTTTGGAAAATCTGAAATTTAGTTTAACAGATCCTGCTCCTAATTAGTAACACTGTTGGACTGAAGACAATTTCTGCGCAGAAATAGATATAGAAACAAAAGTGTACATGTGTTGAGTGAGTGTGGTTTTGTATACAAAAGTTTATATAACTTTAAGGTGGAACCAAAAGGAAAGTCGGGTACTCGTCAAGGGACACACGTGTAAGTGACATATACGGTGGCTAGGGAGGCATCCCTGGTTAAATAATATTTGAGCATTAGAGTATAGCGGACCATAAGGTAACAGACCAGGAGGTCATTAACAGAAGGTAACAAGACCAGGAGGTCGTAAGGTACTAAGAGGTCCGCTATAAAAGTCCAGTGGCACAACGCCTGGGGTGTTGGTGCAGAACCCATATAGGCCATAAGCTCTTGCTGAAGGAATCGCGGCCGGAAACATCGATTCCATTGATCTCTCAGTACATAACAAGTAGTGCTTGTGTACTGAACGATTGGACCACACGTAATTGTGTGCAGTAGTTAGTAATCTGACCTAATACCATTAGAGTAAAGTGGTCACAAACGCTATCTGTACATTCTGACGTGATTTGTGTAATTTTTTATTTTTGGAAGGGAAGTTCGCTGGTCACTCAGGAACTATCTAACAACCCCACCTTTACTGGAAAGAGTAAGTGTCCTGCGGGTAACCCTCATATGTTCCAGTAAACTGAAGGTTCCATAGGGGCCCTGTATCGAGTACGCCAGCACCATATCGGTGTGATCAGGTCGTATTGGTCGAGGTGGGCGAGTGAGTGGGGTACTCGGTAAACCGCCACCGCCGGCCTACTGTGGAGTAATTTGGTTGTCTGTAAAGGCTTGCTGAAAACCTTGATACAGAAATCCAAGGAGGACTAAGCAACACCTGCAGACTATGGGGGCCAGTTGCTCAGGTAGGGGGCGATCAACCCTGGTTCAGGTTGATTCTGTGAACCGACCAGTTGGGTCGGCACGATATGTAATGTGTGAAAAATATGGAAGTCACACCGAATCTTTATGTGATGAATGGGAGAGAATGACTGTACAAGACAGGGACAAATTGCCAAGAATAGGTAGCTTCAGTCCAGACGTGTTACAAAATTTAAGGAGGAGGATATGTCTCGTAAAATCAACAAAGAGACGAATTCAGCATCATGATTACTTACAGTTATGGCACCAGGAAGGTGAGATACAGAGAGGTTTGGCTCTGGCGGCGGGATCTGGGGCAGTCAGGAAGCTGATAGCCACAGCTCCACCTCCACCATACATTGCAGGAGAGAAGTTGATTACGGAGAGAAACGCACTGGGTTGTAAAACACAAACTCTTAGTAACCCTGTAAATGTTAATGATGTTAACCAAATAACTCATGCAAGTATTAACCCGTGCAAGATGTACCCTGTTTTGAACCTTCCTCAGGAGTGTGATCAAGAAGAAGATTCGGCAACAATTTCAGCGCTCTCTCTAGCGGCCACCATATCAGAAACCACAGTGGGAACTGCACCACCCACGAGATTAGTTAAGGCCCCTAGCGGAGGGATAGGTGAGGTCGTGTCAACGGGTAAGTACGGCACCATGCACTACACTGAAACAATTGTACCACAAGTTGTAGAATCTACGCAGAATGAGGCTGTTAGAATTGCTCCTGTAAAGGTGATAGTAGTTCCCAATGGGAAAACAGATGCATCAGGAGCCACACCCGTCAGGAACATTGCCATGTATTGCCCGTTCACTAGAATGGAATTGAGGACCATAGTGTCTGAATTCCCAGACCCCAGAAAAGATTTAGTGGCAAGCCAAAAATACATCAGGGATCTAGGAAACACTTTAGAGCCCAATAATAAGGATTGGCAGATAGTGCTAAGAGCTTGCTTACCTTCCAATGTCGACTCAGTTAAATTCTTGGCTGATTGTGGACTAGATAAAGATGTACCGCTTACAGATGTGTACGACCAGGATAATGTAAAAAGGATAAATTTACAGCTAAAGGAGTATTTCCCAGCCGTTGTTAAATGGAATAAAATATTTTCCATTAGGCAAAAGGAGTCCGAAACGGCAGCAGAATATTTCCACCGGGCACTATCAGAAATGGCAAAATACACTGGTATAGAAGACATTAAGACCAACCCAAACCATCGAGAAGTAGCAGTATCTGTACTGATGGATGGTTTGAAAGAAACATTAAAAGCTAGGGTACAGACCACACAACCATGTTGGCGAGGTCTGTCAGTGTCCACCTTGAGAGAGGCTGCTGTTGATCACGACAAAAACATCACTAGACACAGGGAGTCGCAAAGTGATAAGTTGATGTCCGTAAGTATACAGGCGCTGACCACAAGGCAGCCTGCGTATGTACCACCGAATCCTGTGGGTAAGGCAAGTGTAATAACATGTTTTTCTTGTAACAGACCGGGACACTTTGCACGAGAATGTAGAACAAAGAATGTACAAAGATCTTTTCAACCCCCTAGACAACAACACAACACACGACATTGGGAGCAGGGTCCACAGAGGCGGAGTTTTGAGCCACATACAGGGGAAACAAAAAGATATCCCCCGAACAGAGACTGGCAGGCCTCTGGTAGTTCCCAGCTAACTCCCCCACAAGTAGTTGCTGCCAATGGGATTCAGGGAGGTCAGCATACCCAATAGGGGTGTGGCCACACCTGTAATCTGCAGCCAGTTAAATTGATTGCCAGTCTTGGAAGCGAACCAGAGATTGCAATCAATGTAGCTGGTAAAACTTTAAACTTTCTTGTAGACACAGGGGCGGCCAAGTCAGTGATAAATTCGACAGTGGGCATGAGAACCACTGGTAGGACAATTCCAGCCATGGGAGTAACAGGAGTAGTCCAGCACTACCCTGTTAGCAAACCAGCCGAGATTACAATAGGGCCTTTGCATACCAAGCATTCCTTTTTGCTGGCTGCATCGGCACCAACTAATCTCCTGGGGAGAGACCTACTATGTAAAATGGGTTGCGTCATTTATTGTACTCCTGAAGGTGTATTCTTGGACATACCTGAGAATCACGCTCAGGAGGTACGAGACATGTTAGACTCCCCATCAAAATTAATGTCACATTCCATTATGACAAATAGGAATCCATCCCAAGTAGAAGAGATGATATCTCAGATACCAGAGTCACTTTGGACAAAAGATGGACAGGACACTGGATTAATGGCAAATGTAGCTCCAGTAGTTGTACAAGTAAAAGATGGTAGGATAGCTCCAAAAATCCCACAGTATCCTCTGAAGCCAGAGGTGGAGTTAGGAGTTTTCCCAGTAATAGAACGCTTGCTGCAACAGGGCATTCTGGTAAGAACGTCCAGCACAGCCAATAGTCCCATCTTCCCTGTTAAAAAGAGTGGGGGGAGGGGTTACAGGCTAGTGCAGGATCTAAGGGGGATTAACAAAATAGTTGAGAGTCAGTTCCCCGTAGTGCCTAATCCAGCTGTCATCCTAATGCAAATTCCTCCCACTGCCAAATTTTTCACTGTTATTGACCTCTGCTCCGCTTTCTTTTCGGTACCTCTGCACCCTGACAGCCAATATTTGTTTGCATTCACATACAGAGGAGTCCAATACACGTGGACTCGGCTACCCCAAGGTTTCATAGATAGTCCAAGTATATTTTCTCAGGCTTTGCATGATTGTTTACAGTCTTTCCAACCAGACAGTGGATCAGTATTGATACAGTATGTGGACGATTTATTACTGTGTTCAGATTCACTGGAAGCATCTCTGAAGGATACGAAACAGCTCCTGTTTCATCTTTCAGACACAGGTCACAAGGTTTCCAAAGACAAGTTACAATTATGCCAAACTAAGGTAAAATATTTGGGACACTGTCTAACACAAGGACTGAGACACCTGACCGCTGATAGAATCCAAGCCATTAGAGACATGACACTGCCACAAACCCAGCAACAGATCAGGACGTTTTTAGGAATGTGTGGGTATTGCCGTAATTGGATCCCAGGGTTTTCCATATTGGCGTTACCTTTGCAGGAAATGGTCTCCTCAAACAAACCTGATCGGATTTCGCATACAGACGAATCCGAAACAGCATTTGAGAGACTCAAACAGTGCCTAACGCAGGCACCAGCACTAGGTATGCCAGACTATGGGAAACCCTTTGAACTATACGGAACAGAAAGTGCTGGGTGCGCAGCAGGTGTACTAACCCAAAAACACGGTGACGCCAGCAGGCCAGTCGCATACTACAGCGCCCAGCTAGACACGGTAGCGCGATCCCTCCCCACATGCTTGCGTAGCGTTGCGGCGATAGCATTGCTAGTGACGAAAAGCGAAGATGTCGTGCTAGGCCACAACCTCACAATCCATACACCGCATGCGGTATCTGCCTTATTGAATTCTGCCCAAACCAGACACGTCTCATCAGCAAGGTTTACAAGATGGGAATTGGCATTAATGGCCCCAGTAAACATCACCATAAGGAGATGCAGCGCATTAAATCCTGCAACATTTCTCCCAGGTGTGCCTGGTCAGACACAAAGGGTGGAAGGTGAGAGTGATGGGGAAGGAGGATTTAATGCAAAGGGAGATACACATGATTGTATGGAATATTTGACCCAAAATTTTACCGCAAGGCCTGACATCAGTGACAATCCACTGGAAGATGCAGAACTAACGTTCTACACGGACGGTAGTTGTCATAGACAGTCAGACTCGGGAGACTTGTGTACTGGATACGCAGTCGTAGATGACCAAGACACCATAGAAGCGGAACCGCTAGGCCCACCTCACTCAGCCCAGGTTGCTGAACTGGTCGCCCTAACCAGAGCATGTGAATTGGCTAAGGGTAAGTCAGCCAATATCTACACCGATTCTAGATACGCCTTCGGGGTAGTACATGATTTCGGAGCCCTATGGCGGCTCAAAAATTTCATGACGGCAGCTGGTACACCGATAGCGCATGCAGCATATATAAAAAGGCTTCTAACAGCGATACAGGAACCCGACAGAGTGGCTGTTATCAAATGTAAAGCACATACATATAGCCAAGACCCAGTATCCCTTGGTAACAGCCGAGCAGACGAAGCCGCAAAGCTTGCAGCTGCTACCCCCATACAGACAGACACCACACAACTGATGGTATTTAATACCATCAACACACAAAAGTTGTGTGAGATGCAGAATTTGTGTTCCACACAGGAAAGAGCAGTCTGGAAGGCAAAGGGATATGGCCAGGAGTCCTCAGGGCTCTGGACGGATGGACATGGTAAACCAGTGGCCCCCAGGGCATACCTTCCATGTCTGGCTGAAGCAGCTCACGGGCTGACTCATCTAGGCAAGGAGGGGATGTGCAAATTGGTAAGAGCATACTGGTGCACCCCAGGATTCTCCTCTCATGCGAGTAAAAGAGCAATGTCATGCCTTACCTGTCTGAGAAAGAATATTGGAAAAGCAATACCTACAGAACCATCCCATATCCCACCTGCCGGCGGCCCTTTCCAGGTAATACAAATTGACTTCATTCAATTACCCCCATGTCGAAATTTGAAATATGTACTTGTTTGTATAGATGTTTTCTCGAATTGGGTCGAAGCTTTCCCAGCAGCTACAAATACCGCTATGTTTACAGCTAAGAAAATTGTGCAGGAATTTGTATGTAGATATGGTATCCCTAGAATCATTGAAAGTGATAGGGGTACCCATTTTACAGGTGATGTCTTTCAAGGAATGTGTAAGTTGATGGGAATTGATAGCAAGCTGCACACTCCGTACCGTCCACAGGCGAGCGCGAAGGTCGAAAGAGTGAACAGCACTATTAAAAATAAATTGAGTAAAGTAATGGCAGAGACAGGATTGACGTGGCCAGAAGCTTTACCCATTGTTTTGTATAGCATCAGAACCACTCCCAGGTCCCCTCTTAATCTGTCTCCTTTTGAAATCTTGTTTGGTCGACAACCGCATGTCATGATTAACCCTCAGGATGATTTGAAATGTAACAATGAAGTAACTGTAAAGTACTTGATTAACATGAGTAAGCAGTTGAGGAATCAAAATGATAATCTGAAGTTGATGATTCCTGATTTACCAGATAGTAATTGTCATGACATTGAACCTGGGGATTATGTAATGATACGAAATTTTCTACGCTCAGGTTGTCTTATTGATAGATGGGAAGGACCATACCAGGTCTTATTGACTAGCACCACAGCATTGAAGGTGGCTGAGAGAGAGACTTGGGTCCATTCATCCCACTGCAAGAAGGTTGCTGATCCAGAGAAGTCCCGCGATAAGGAACAGACGGTAGAGGTTGTATCACTAGAGTGTCTGTTCCAGGAGGACTGAGGCGGCACCTGAGCCTTGAAGACCGAAAGCAGTTGTCGACTCCCTTCTCCCTTTTATTGTTTTTCTCCACTTCCCATCCCCTCTTCCTTGAAATTTTTTTTTTCCCCTTCTCATTCTTCTCTATTTCCTCCTCAAAGATGGACTTGCCCCAAGAGACTGTGATCCGGATTTTGATGTTAACCATGATGTTGACCAGAGCAGTCTGTTCCGGCGAGAGTACCATAGAGGTCGAGAGAGGTTCTGGAATGGGTTCCGATTATGATGATGGAGGCGTAGTTTTCCAAGATCAACCAAACCAACAAGCAAAGGCGAGTATCAGAAAACGATCCGATAGAAGAAATTGTGATGGATTGTTAGCTGAAGAAAATTGTATCTGTAGGCTCTGTGATAATCTGGTTGAAGATGGATGCATAAAGAAATGCCAATCTAGTTTTAATATTCATATAGACCGGCATCCATTGAGTGACTATCACTCCTTAGTGGGTAACGTGTTAAACCAAACAGATTGTTGGGTATGCTCTCAAGTACCTCAGGGTCATAGCAAATCAGGGCTAGTACCATTTCCTTTAACGTTAGGGGAGGTACTTGAGCTAAGTGGTGGGAGACCGGTGGACCGGAGGTTTAATATCTCCAGCCCTCCTAGTTTGAAGCTCCACCAATACCATGTGGATAGGTCCCTCTTATGTTTCAATATCTCCAATCCCAGAAAACCGGGAAATTGGGAAGTGTCATGGAGCAACCTTACCATGACCTTTTCACACAGAGCAGATAGAATGCCTACAGATACAGAGCTGGTACGCCACATAGCCAGTAGAGGAAAATCTTTTCGGTATCGATATACCTTAGGAAATAGGATTACTAGAGTTGGAGAGGTATCACCAGGATACTGTGCACATATCGTACAAACTGATACGTGCATTAGGCAGATGGAAGAATTAGGGTCAGGAGATTTCACCTGGAAGGTTTGTAACATGGTCATGTCCTTCTCCGTCCCATATGTTCTCCCCGATGATGCATATTTCATATGCGGGAGAAAGGCGTACAAGTGGCTTGCCCCAAACTCTGAAGGATTGTGTTATATTGGAAAAGTATTGCCTGAAGTGATGACTGTTACACATGACAAAATGAAGGACATACACCGTGGTGCCCAAGCTCCTTATACTCACACTCATTACGAGCACCGAGTTAAAAGACAACTGTCAGAAAGGTTAGAGCATCCGGCCTCCGATCTTATCCATGAATCCACCGGGATTCAGGTTCTGGTAGCGTTAGATTTCACTCGCACCGCTCGAGGAGTGATGAATTATAGATACATTTCCGCACTCGCCAATTTGTTAGATAATATCACTGAAATGTATGATGACACGTTTAGATACACTGGAAGAGAACTTCAAGCTTATAAAACAGAACTAGTTCAGCATAGGATGGTTCTTAATTATCTTACAGCAGTAACAGGCGGATATTGTGTTACATTGGCAACACAGTACGGCATAAAGTGTTGCACTTATATCACGAATAGCACCGAGGATCCGGTAGAGGTCATAGACCAAAAGATGGACGATATTCTCCAATTGAAGTGGGAATTTCGTCGAAAACACAATCTCACCCTTGCTGCTGTAGGTAATGAGCTGACTGGTTGGGTGTCATGGTTGAACCCGCGAAATTGGTTCTCCGGTTTAGGAGACTGGGCTCAAGGAGTCATAATGGATGTTGGAAAGTTTCTACTATGTATCTTGGGTGTCGTTATATCGATTGGATTGATATTTAGATGCGGGCAGGCTTTAATGAGGTGCAAACAAAGTACAAAAGTGATGAGCTTGAGGAGTGAGGAAACCGTAATTAACCTAGATTTGATTTATGACCCAATGATAGAAACCAGGATGTGATGAAAATGCGATTATACGGTCCGTTTCTTTCACCTGTTTTTCTGCTTTTCTCCAAGATACAAAGACCCCCTTGGACGAGGAAGTTGACGAGACGCTATACAGACAACAGACAAGCACCAAAGATGAAGTTTTGACCACTTAAGAAATGGACACTTGATGAACTTTGCCATGGATCCCCAGTTTCCCTAGTACTTTTAAACTCACGCTAGCCCAACATTTTTTGTAAATCTGATGGCTCAGACAAAGCTATTTGCTCATGCCCAAGGAGCAATACAGCGCAAAGAAGACGACTCTCAACAGATACCGAACACAACTTCGACGACAGATGTACATTTCCCTGACATAGAATATCATTGCATTTTCCATAAGTGTTCTTTATCTTCATCTCTACAACCCTCAGGTAATGACACACATAGACGATAGGGAATACAGGCACAGATATCAGCAACCACATACCTCCCCCATTCATGTATCATCAACTAAAATGTGCTCCCCATTTTGTTCAAAATCCGAAAAGAGCTCGGTAAAGTTTGACAGCCCATCCACAGACCTGTACCACAGGATAAGAAGGAATTCAAATGTATACTTCGCAATACCTCGAAGCTTGATTTACAACACGTACGGCACGATGATACATGACCCTCCAAACATGGACTCATACACACATGCTTCTACTTTCTCACTAGGTCATACCCTCTTCACACCTACTCCTCTCTTCTTCCTTACCCCACCATGGAAATCAATTAACCCCTGACTTGCATTTTTCTCCTTAAATGTTTTGTGGCAGTTATTATTGACTGCCAAAGGGTGGACTGTCAAAGTCAGAAAAATGTCTCTATGCACGTTGCCATATTTGCACCGCACACTGGTCCGTGCTGCGCATGCGTACGCTCTCCCGTGAAGGCGCATACCCACAATAGCGTGCACTCGCAGGCGCGGTATGCGTATTTACGGTAGAGTTTATGTAGTCGTAGCGTGCGACTCATTCGTTACATATTTTCACAATTAATGTAGTTTATAGATCATGGTCCCTTTGATAGTTTCTGAAAGTTTGGTTAATATAGAAGGTCCCTGAGCTAAGGAATCCCTCTTTGTATCGTACGAAGGGTCTAACAGGAATCATACAGCAGTGTTTGGTACCCATCGGAAGAGTATTTAATTAGCAATATTCCGGTGTTGGTTTGGAGCGTATTAATCGCTCGTGCGAATAGTTATGGACATAAGAAGTTTATGTCCATTTCTACTATTTACTCATACTCAGGTATGCGGCGGGAAACCTAGTTCCCCACCCACCTGAGCTGTTTGAAATCGTCACAGCCCACCTGTATGAATCAACCTATGACCTTTTGTTATGATGCAGGGCCGAATTCCGACGTCCAATGGACAATGGGATTGTAGGGACTGTAGGATTGCATTGTGTGTGGGGCATAAATAGGCAGGCCGACCACATCCAGCTCTCACTCTTCAACGGTTCTCATTGCTGAAAATCGGGTGCTGGATGTCCAGGCGCATGCGATCGTTTACCCTTGTGCGTAAGTTTCTCTCCGTTATCATTGTCTTTCTGTGAGCCAATTTCTCTCATCTCTCTCCGTCTCTCTCTCTCTCTTTCCCTTCTCTCTCTCTCTCGTATCTCCCCTAGACTAGTATTGTATTGTATTAGATAGTATTGTTTAGTTCTGTGGTTAGGAAGTCTCTGTTATATTGTAGTGTATCATTTGTACTGTTATCCCCTTTTTACAAGTATACTAGATATAATACAGTTAATAGGCTTTGGAACCTAAACCAGTATCTGTGTATTTTCTATAGTGTTAAGTGTTCACTTGAGCGTCGGTGACGCTCAAGCAGCTTTGTAGTTAGTCAGGTTACACAAGGTTGCACTTACACCCTGTATTCACATTAAGGTATTCCGTGTATTTCATTGGTATAAGGTTTAGACATAAAGGTATAGCGTTGTGAGCGTCTGCGCCGCTGGTGATCTCCTCGTGGTCTCGAGCGTCCGCTACGCCATAGCGAATCATTACTCTAGTCATAGCCAATAACGTGTCCTGTGATCGCTGGGCCGTGAGCGAACGTGACGCTTGAGCGTCTCGCCTACGGGTGAGCGATCGTTACGCAACTAGCGTACCATTACGGTACTTCTTAAGTAAACAGCGTACAGTGTTCTTAGCTTCATAAAGGGTTGTTTATACGACAAGGGAATTTAGCATTGTCAACATGCTTGCATAGGAACCTGTGGTTCCACGCGCAACATGTGCCCGGTTTGGAGAATGGGATTGTCGACGCTTTGTCGCGAGGACAGTGGGAGAGGTGTTGGTTGTTGGCACCTGAGGCCAACGAGCAAGGTTTTCATTGTCCCGGTTAGGTTGGGCAGGTGATCGGGCCGGACTGGAGGGTCTAGCGTTGCGGTCAGTAGCGCCAGCCACGCTCAAGGCTTACGAACAAGCTTGGAGTGAATGGGAGGAGTTTGTCCAAGGGCGTCAGCATCAAGGTAAGAGTAGGCATCGGCTGATGCTTTCTTTTATGTGGCAGCTTTACGTCTCCGGTAGGTCACGAGCAGTGGTATCGCGGTATTTGGCAGGCATCTCATTTTTCTGCAAGCTGCGAGGCGTCCCTGACGTAACAAAAAGCGAGGTTCTGCGGAAGGCAATGAAAGGGTGGGCGCGAGTTGCGCCGTCGCCACCGGATAGGAGGCGGCCCATCGATGCGGCTTTGTTGCCAGCCGTCATCGAGGCGGTAGGGCGAGTCGCGTCGTCCAGGTTTGAGACGCTTTTGTTTAGTTTGGCGTTCTCAATGGCTTACCACGGGGCCTTTCGAGTTTCTGAGTTGGTAGCGCCTTCCAAGAGAGCAGATTCGCGCATGCTGGTCGGGGACGTGGTAGTGGGTGAGAGGTCCTTGCTGTGCAGGTTGCGACGCTCCAAGACGGATCAAGTGGGGAGAGGGCGCTGGGTTACAATGGTTCCAGCGCTAGAGGAGAGCGTTTGCCCAGTTGGCTGGCAAGGCAATATGTGGTGGTGCGACCCGTTAAGGAGGGGTCTTGGCTGTTGCATTATGATGGGCTGCCAGTCACGAAATACCAGTTTCGTTGGATGCTGAGTCGTTGTTTGGCGGGCTTGGGCCTCCCACCCACTGCTTTCGGTACCCATTCCTTTCGCATAGGCGCAGCGACGTCGGCTGCTGCGGCGGGTTGCTCCAGAACTGAAATCCAAGCGGTGGGGCGATGGAAGTCGTCAAGTTACAGACGATATATTCGCCCCGTCACATGAGAGGTCGGTTTGCGCTTGGGGCTTTGTTTAAATGGCAATGTATTACGTTGTTCCAGTTCTGTGATTTTATGGTGTTGTGCGTCTGTTGGTGTTCCCCCTTTTTTATCCTACTCAGGGATTAGCTACTCGCCGTTGCTGGCATGAGTCGGCAGCGGGGGTCTGGAGTTATTTGCGATTTTTTGCCTGACTTGACGGACTGAATTCTAATCTATAATTCGGCTAATTTGGTCTAATCAGAGTCCCTCAGCAGGTCTTTACGTTTCACCTCCAGCTGAGTTATTACATGTGTTTCCCATTTTAAATCCCCCCCCCTTTTTTATTTCGTTTGTTTTATTTGATCCTTCCCCTTTGTGTCTTTAATTGCGCTTTAAATTGGCAACGGAACATGGTGCAGTCGGCTAGGCCGTGACTGCTGCAATGGCGAGATCTAAAGTTTTCTTTTTTGGCAGATCCTTCAGTATAAACAATTAATAAGCCTCTTAGTAATCAATTCTACCCCTCTTTTTCCCTTCAGGATGGTTCGGAGACTATTTGCCCATTTGGGTGGTTGGCCACTCTTACATTTACTGGGCGGCCAGGTTTGTGGCCTCGGAAGGGTCTCAGGCATTGCTAGGAACACAGGGTGTCAGATGGCTTGGCTGGCGAGGAATGATGTGGGGTGAGCTGAGGAGTAGGTTAGTGAGTCAGGCCAGCAAGCATGGAGTCCCTAGGGTTTTGGTTGTCCATCTAGGTGGCAACGACCTGGGGAAGAGGACATCCTTGGATCTGCGGTGGGCCATGATACAGGATCTGGCAAGTGTGACCGCGGCATGGACCAATTGTGTGTTGGTTTTTTCCATGATGGTGCCAAGATTGTGTTGGAGGGGTGTGGCGGATGGTCGCCAGATTGATGAGGCCCGGAAAAAGGTGAACGGAGCGGCGGCAAAGTGGGTGCTGTCCCACGGTGGGAGGGTGGTTCGCCACCCGAGGATACGGTTCAGAGACAGCCACCTTTTCCGGCGCGATGGAGTACATCTATCCAATGAGGGGATGATGTTTTTTCTGGAGGATCTAGGTTTCGCTTTGCAGGAGTTAGGGTAGGTTTATGGTGGCGGTGCGAAAGACTTTGGGGATGAGTCTTTTGCTGTTGGCGGAAAAGAACGGCAGTTTTGTATTGTAGGGAAAACTGTAGTGTTTTTTACAGTTTGTTGTGGTTTAGGTGCACTCACCTCCATCGACTTATGGCCGCTTGACCACCCGTCCGGGAAGGCAGCGGCAGGGCACCCAGGAGCGGTGGGTAGTCACTGTGGGGGTTGAGTTGTCACCTATTACCGGTTTATAGTAAGTTTTAGTAAATTTATAGGGTTAGTTATTTAAAGTTAATTCAGATTAATTGAGCCGTTCTTTTGGGCCGCCACCATATGCCAGCTGGAGCGGCATATTAAATTAATTTCTTTATTACAGGTTTCCTAATGGATAGGGACAAATAAATAGCTAGCAATTTTCTGCCAAAATTCAAGTCTCAGTGTCGTTATTTCTGGTTCTAGGTTATGAATGCTTTACTTTCAAAGAAAGGGGTCCACCAAATATCACTAAGATGTTTATAACTACGTACTCACAGTGGTGTGATATGATTTAAAAACAAAATAAAATAACCAACCTAACTTTCAACTCCGGTGTTCAGTATTATGTATATTAAAAAAGTGTCAAGTTAACTGACACATATAAACAAAATAAAGACATACCCTACCTGTCTGGTGCTGAATAAAACCGAGCCAGATTACAAAATCATGAATCATTTCCCATCTTAATCTAAGATTTCAGCACCTAAGGACAACTGTGGATGCACTATTGGCCTCTACTTGCGAAAATCAGTCAGTTCAGGAAGTGGAACGCGGGGCCTAAAGCATTTAAACTTTTTATTCAAGTCAACACTTCAAATTTATTAACGTCTTGAGCAAATATTTATGAGGCTATTTCCTCCCTTTATAGGCACAAAGCCAGCAATCACTGCAGTTTAGATTTGATCATTTGTCAGAAGAACTATTAGAAAAATCTACTTTTAGGGGTCTCATGACTGTGAGGGGCATTAAGTAAACTGCATTCCTTGAGGTTTCAGTGGTAATTTTCTATGTCATGCTGATGTATGTGACATCTGAATCAATGGCAGAGACATTCAACCAGAAGACATTTTCAGGTTATTGTAATTTCTGAAAATGACTTTAGTTAGAAAATAGTTCATCATTCTTCACCCATATCCCTTTTGTCTGCAATGTTATCTGATCTCCCCTGTTCTTATTCTACCTCTCATACCATCTTCTTTTTTCATCTCGGAATATCGCCCCTTATACTGAATAAAGGCCACAATTAGTCTTGGAAATAAGTCCACCACCATGTGTCTGTATTTAGCTTTGATTGTACAGCCCCTTATACCTGAGGAGGATGACTAGGGGAGAACAAGCATTAGCTGAGTACAGTAAGGACCTGTACAAGTTAAGGTGCATACACACGGTGAGATATTGACTATCTCCGATTTTGACTTTGCGATTTCTCCTGAATTCCCCGGAGCCCTAAACCACCGGTACTGACTATCTTTACTTGAGATTTTAACTATGTGAGATTTTGACTAAGTGCCAATTTTGACTATACTATGTACTAGATTGTACTAGTGATGAGCGGGTTTGGTTCCTCGGAAACCGAACCCCCCCGAACTTCACCCATTTTACACGGGTCCGAGGCATACTCAGATTCTCCCGTATGGCTCGGTTAACCCGAGCGCGCCCGAACGTCATCATCCCGCTGTCGGATTCTCACGAGATTCGGATTCTATATAAGCAGCCATTCGTCGCCGCCATTTTCACTCGTGCATTGGAAATGTTAGGGAGAGGACGTGGCTGGCGTCCTCTCCATTTATTCATTGTTGATGCAAATATTTGTGCTTGCTTATATCTTAATTGTGGGGACTGGGGAGCAGCTGTATTATTAATATAGGAGGAGTACAGTGCAGAGTTTTGCTGATCAGTGACCACCAGTTTTATCTGCCTGAAAAAAACGCTCCTTATCCGTTATCTGTGCTCAGTGTGCTGCATATATCTGTGCTCACACTGCTTAATTGTGGGGACTGGGGAGCAGCAGTATTATATAGGAGGAGTACAGTGCAGAGTTTTGCTGACAGTGACCACCAGTATATGTTGTCTGCCTGAAAAACACTCCATATCTGTGCTGCATTGTAGTATATAGTAGGAGTACAGTGCATAATTTTGCTGACCACCAGTATATAATATATAGGAGTACGGTACAGAAGGCCACTGCTCTACCTACCTCTGTGTCGTCAAGTATACTATCCATCCATACCTGTGGTGCATTTCAGTTTTGCACAGTTTGCTGACCACCAGTATATAATATATAGCATTATGGTACAGTAGGCCACTGCTGTACCTACCTCTGTGTCGTCAAGTATACTATGCATCCATACCTGTGGTGCATTTCAGTTTTGCACAGTTTGCTGACCACCAGTATATAATATATAGGAGTACAGTACAGAAGGCCACTGCTGTACCTACCTCTGTGTCGTCAAGTATACTATCCATCCATACCTGTGGTGCATTTCAGTTTTGCACAGTTTGCTGACCACCAGTATATAATATATAGCATTACGGTACAGTAGGCGACTGCTGTACCTACCTCTGTGTCATCAAGTATACTATCCATCAATACCTGTGGTGCATTTCAGTTTTGCACAGTTTGCTGACCACCAGTATATAATATATAGCATTACGGTACAGTAGGCCACTGCTGTACCTACCTCTGTGTCATCAAGTATACTATCCATCCATACCTGTGGTGCATTTCAGTTTTGCACAGTTTGCTGACCACCAATATATAATATATAGCATTACGGTACAGTAGGCCACTGCTGTACCAACCTCTGTGTCGTCAAGTATACTATCCATCCATACCTGTG
This sequence comes from Pseudophryne corroboree, assembly GCF_028390025.1. NCBI lineage: Eukaryota > Metazoa > Chordata > Amphibia > Anura > Myobatrachidae > Pseudophryne > Pseudophryne corroboree. The sequence continues at coordinate 236,716,260 of NC_086446.1, forward strand.
GTGCATTTAAGTTTTGCACAGTTTGCTGACCACCAGTATATAATATATAGCATTACGGTACAGTAGGCCACTGCTCTACCTACCTCTGTGTCGTCAAGTATACTATCCATCCATACCTGTGGTGCATTTCAGTTGTGCGCAGTATATATAGTAGTAGGCCATTGCTATTGATACTGGCATATAATTCCACACATTAAAAAATGGAGAACAAAAATGTGGAGGTTAAAATAGGGAAAGATCAAGATCCACTTCCACCTCGTGCTGAAGCTGCTGCCACTAGTCATGGCCGAGACGATGAAATGCCATCAACGTCGTCTGCCAAGGCCGATGCCCAATGTCATAGTAGAGAGCATGTAAAATCCAAAAAACAAAAGTTCAGTAAAATGACCCAAAAATCAAAATTGAAAGCGTCTGATGAGAAGCGTAAACTTGCCAATATGCCATTTACGACACGGAGTGGCAAGGAACGGCTGAGGCCCTGGCCTATGTTCATGGCTAGTGGTTCAGATTCACATGAGGATGGAAGCACTCATCCTCTCGCTAGAAAACTGCAGTTCCACTCCTAGATGGGCCAGGTGTTTGTGTCGGCCACTTGTGTCGCTTAGCTTAGTCACACAGCGACCTTGGTGCGCCTCTTTTTTTCTTTGCATCATGTGTTGTTTGGGGACTATTTTTTTGAAGTGCCATCCTGCCTGACACTGCAGTGCCACTCCTAGATGGGCCAGGTGTTTGTGTCGGCCACTTGGGTCGCTTAGCTTAGTCACACAGCGACCTTGATGCGCCTCTTTTTTTCTTTGCATCATGTGCTGTTTGGGGACTATTTTTTTGAAGTGCCATCCTGCCTGACACTGCAGTGCCACTCCTAGATGGGCCAGGTGTTTGTGTCGGCCACTTGTGTCGCTTAGCTTAGTCACACAGCGACCTTGGTGCGCCTCTTTTTTTCTTTGCATCATGTGCTGTTTGGGGACTATTTTTTTGAAGTGCCATCCTGCCTGACACTGCAGTGCCACTCCTAGATGGGCCAGGTGTTTGTGTCGGCCACTTGGGTCGCTTAGCTTAGTCACACAGCGACCTTGGTGCGCCTCTTTTTTTTCTTTGCATCATGTGCTGTTTGGGGACTATTTTTTTGAAGTGCCATCCTGTCTGACACTGCAGTGCCACTCCTAGATGGGCCAGGTGTTTGTGTCGCCCTCTTGTGTCGCTTAGCTTAGCCATCCAGCGACCTCGGTGCAAATTTTATGACTAAAAATAATATTGTGAGGTGTGAGGTGTTCAGAATAGACTGAAAATTAGTGTAAATTATGGTTATTGAGGTTAATAATACTATGGGATCAAAATGACCCCCAAATTCTATGATTTAAGCTGTTTTTGAGAGTTTTTTGTAGAAAAACCACCCGAATCCAAAACACACCCAAATCCGACAAAAAAAATTCAGGGAGGTTTTGCCAAAACGCGTCCGAATACAAAACACGGCCGCGGAACCGAATCCAAAACCAAAACACAAAACCCGAAAAATATCCGGTGCACATCACTAGATTTGTACACAATATAGTCAAGACTGCCTTGCCTGCACAGTCTATTTTTTCTTGCGATACTGACCCCATGGAAGCACGCATTGGTATCACAAGCTGTGTACACACGGTGCGATACGTGCTAACTTTCATTATGATTTTGACTATATATACAAAATCGTAAGGTTACATCGCACCGCGTGTATGCACCTTAAGTTTAGAACACTCTCTGGAGAAGCCACCTAAAGAGACTTTGATGCATACCCAGATATGATCTTAAAAAGTATATGTTTGATATAGTAACATAGTAATTGAGGTTGAATAGAGGCAAAATGCCCATCGTGTTCAACCTGTAGTTGTGTTGATTAAAATGTACCTGCTGAAGTAATGTTTTATGACTAGTTAATAACTATAAGTACACCCAGATTAACTTCAGTATTTTAAATGTTATAACCTTGGATATCATTTTCAATAAGAAAATGATCCAATACTTTTTTAAATGCATTCACAGATTCCGCCATTACTACCTTCCCTGGCAGAGAATTCCAAATCCTTATTGCCCTAACAGTGAAGAATCCTTTCCTCCATTGCGTACGGAATTTCCTCTCCTCCAGCCTCAGCAAGTGCCCATGTGTCCTAAACAGTGTTCTTTTAATAAATAATTCCTCTGATAACCCTTTGTAATGACCCTTAACATATTTGAAGATATTAATAATGTCTCCTCATAGACGCCTCTTTTCCAGTGTATACATATTCAACCTAGTGAGCCTTTCCTCGTAATCCAGTCCCTCTAGCCCTTTAATCAATTTAGTAGCTCGTCTTTGAACCCTTTCGAGTTCACAGATATCTTATACCCCTTTCACATCGCACAAATAACCCGGTATCGACACGGCATATTGCCGTGTCGAACCGGGTCACTGTGCGATGTGAAAGGTCCTTTGACGATTTAGCGGGTCGCCTGACCCGGTAATTCAACCCAGTAAAAAAGAAGGGTTTTACCCGGGTTGATTACCGGGTCAGGTGCGGTGTGAATGGGAGCCGTGTCGATGCGACACGGTTCCCATTCACAGCATAGGGAGAGGCGGCGCAGGAGATGAGCTCATCTCCCGGCGCCGCCTCCACCCCCGCCCCTGCTGCTGCTGCTCCCTCCGCTGCTATGGCAACCGACCCGGTATATTGCTGGGTCGGAAAGCCAGCAGCGGAGCGCAAATGCCAGATCCCACCCGGTAAGTACACGTTTGTCTTACTGGGTAGGATCCGGCATTTGCGGTCTGAATGCGGTAAAATTTATACAGTGGAGCCCAAAACTGAACACAATATTCCAGGTCCGGACGTACCAATGATTTATACAGCTGCAGGATTACATCCTCGTCCCTTGTCTCAATTTCCCGTTTATGCACGCTAGGCACCCTACTTGCCTTCTTTGCTGCACTTTGACATTGTGTACGGTTATTAAGCCTATTATCAATGTGTACTCTCAAATCTTTTTCCAATACTGATACCCCTAGGCTTTCCCCATTTAATATGTAGGATGCAAGTTTATTTTTAGTCCCAAAATGCATAACCTTGCATTTTTCTATATTGAACCTCATTCTCCATTTAGACGCCCAGGTTTCAAGTTTAAATAAATCATTCTGCAGAGACTCCACATCTATTTCTGAATTAATTACCCTACACAGTTTATTATCATCTGCAAAGATTGACACTGTGCTTTCCAGGCCTATTTCTAGGTCATTGATAAATATGTTGAACAGTAGTGGCCCGAGTATGGACCCTTGTGGTATTCCGCTGACTACTGGGGTCCAGCTTGAGTACTTCCCATTGACCACTACTCTCTGTACCCTATTATCCAGCCAGTTACTTATCCATGTACAAACAGTTTTTCCTAGGCCAAGCTCCTTTACTAAACACAGAGAGGGCATGCTCTGATAATACGGTTAAAGGATAAGGAAGAATCAGTGGTTGGTGCATGTGGAGACAGCGAGATGGAAGAGTGGAGGAGAGGCTGGAGGGATAGCCATACCAGCAGTAAGAGAGAACAATGGGGATGTTCTGATATATCATACAGGAGAGAGAGAGAGAGGTACTAGTATGCCAGAGTGGAAGAACCGGCCATATCAGCTGCCAAGCAGCTTGTGAGTAGAAGTGAAAGCCACAATTAATAAGTTCCATAATAGCGGTTGGGAAGTGTAGTGAGTCCCTGTGACCTGAGACAGACAACCTGTGAGACTAGCTTGAGGGAAGCATCCATCCCACCAAAAACAAGCTGCTAAAGACACCAAAAGAAAGCAGCAAAAAGTCAGGGTGCCTGCGCCTTGTAGTGCCACAGACAGTTTTCCAGTGTGAGCTTTACCTAATTTCTGGAGGGGAAGCCAATTCTTCATTGAGTTCCACTCTTGAATGAGATAAAACTATTGGGGTCATTCCGAGTTGTTCGCTCGGTAAAAATCTTCGCATCGCTGCGATTTTCCGCTTAATGCGCATGCGCAATGTCCGCACTGCGACTGCGCCAAGTAAATTTACTATGCAGGTAGGATTTTTACTCACGGCTTTTTCATCGTTCTGGCGATCGTAATGTGATTGACAGGAAATGGGTGTTTCTGGGCGGAAACAGGCCGTTTTATGGGCGTGTGGGAAAAAACGCTACCGTTTCCGGAAAAAAAGCAGGAGTGGCCGGAGAAACGGGGGAGTGTCTGGGCGAACGCTGGGTGTGTTTGTGACGTCAAACCAGGAACGACAAGCACTGAAATGATCGCAGATGCCGAGTAAGTCTGGAGCTACTCAGAAACTGCTACGAGGTGTGTAATCGCAATATTGCGAATACATCGTTAACAATTTTAAGATGCTAAGATTCACTCCCAGTAGGCGGCGGCTTGGCATGAGCAAATCTGCAAAAATCCGCTTGCGAGCGAACAACTCGGAATGACCCCCTATTTACATTCACAGATTTGTTTGATAATATCAATTAAAAAATGTCTTTGGACATTATGTTATCAGGAAGTAAGTGAATCTACTACAAACAATATAAAGACAAAAAGGCGTCTTCACACAAACCATTATAATTTTAAATGATTGTGTATTATAAAATTACTTTGACCATTATATGGCACTATTTTATCTACTGACTACCAAAGAGAAGTTTGCGTAAAACTCCACTTGGTGCCTTTCCAAATTTGGGTTTGCCTAGATGTACTAGTGGGCAGCCTAATACAATGTATGTGATTTGAATCACCTGTATTCCTGCATACATTGCTCATAAAATGTGATCGCTATCTACAGTCAAGCTTAGAAAATATTGTATTTTTGAGCTTGATGAATGAGGTCCCCATACTAGTGTATGGGGACAGGGTGTGGTATAGTGTCTAGTTAGACAGTCAATATATAGACACCATATGTTAGACAGACATTAGGTCGACAGGGCCATAAGGTCGACAGGGTCAAAAGGTCGACATGAAAAAAGGTAGACAGTACAAAAGGTCGACAGGGTCAAAAGGTCGACATGAAAATGGTCGACATAAAAAAGGTAGACGCCATGTTTTTTGCATTTTTGTGTTTTGTGTGGATAGTTTTGTCATCTGGGACCCCCAATTGTAGAAAGGCATACCCTCGCGAGGCTCGCTTCGCTCGCCACGCTTCGGGCACGGTGGCTCGCTGCGCTCGCCACAAGGTTTATAACCAACTCTGTGCCGACATGTATAGAGAAGGTATGAAATAGTCCAAAAACATGTTAAATAAAAAAAAAATTTGTCTATCTTTTTTATGTCGACCATTTTCATGTCGACCTTTTGATCCTGTCGACCTTTTGACCCTGTCGACCTAATGTCTGTCTAACATATGGTGTCTAATCTATTGACTGTCTAACTAGACACTATCTATCAACCGGATACCATGGGGATGACAGACCTGATTGGGAGTGAAAGGTAGGTTGGAGATATCTGTGATATCTCCTGTGTTACCTTTATGATGAATGGCATCAAAACTTAATTTATACAAAAGTAGGTGAAAATGTTCATATGTCCCTATGCCACAGTACCCAAGTTCACATTATGCCAGACTGTAGTGTCCCCAGTTGACATTATTTACACTATAGTGCCCTCAGTTCATATTATGCCACTCTGTAGTATTCACAGTTCACATCATGCTATGTTTGTAGTGTCCCCAGTTCACATTATGCTGCATTTAATTATGGTAAACCAGCCCTGAGCTGTTTCGCACTGGGCCCCACCCTCTCATAGTAGAGGATGGGGCTCAGAGTCAGGGGGACCAGCGGAGATTACCCTGACTCCTAACCCAACTCTAGCCAGTTCTATCTTTAACTCTCTGGACATTCTAAGTTCATGTATCCTATACCCGTCATGGGTTCCCACACTGTGGGGCAGATATACTAAGACTTGAGTGATAGAGAGTGGAGAGAGAGAAAGTACCATCCAATCAGCTCCTGTCATTTTTCAAACACAGCCTGTAACATGACAATTATGAACTGATTGGCTGGTACTTTATCTCTCTTCACTTTATCACTCTCCAAGGCTTAGTATATCTCCACCTATGTCCCTTGTGGAATGGGATCTAACAAAAATAATATTAATGATTACTAAAAGCTAATATACTGTACTGTGTAATGCTGGGCATACACAGTACAATTATCTGGCCAATCCACCTGATATCAGCAGATCGGCCAGATAATTGCAGCATGTATGTATCCGACCAACCCAAAAATATTGATCGGTCAGGCATGCCAGATTGTCCAGCATGTCCTTCTGATTCAATATTTTCAAAGTGTTTGGTTGGCCGCATCGGGCACTGTATGCCCTGCCCCGGCCAACCGATGGACATTTCTCCTGATCCTTCACATGGGAAGGAACAGGGAAATGTTTCCTCTCCGGGGACGGAGCGCCAATATCAGGCACTGATATCACTGTGATATATCTCAGAGTAAGAGAACGGAGGACATTTTATATGGCTGTAGTGACATAAAATTCTGAATAGCAGGCTGAATGAAGCAGCTGGAGAAGTGGTAGTATCCATGGTAACGATGGGCCTATGAGGTGACTGAGGAGTCTGTTGATGGGAGGGGCTTAGGCCTTATAAGGAGAGGACTGATTAGGTTCTCCCTCCTTTTTCCTCAGTGAAAATTGAACAGTGAAGTGCTCTGCATTTGTTTTGTACTAACTGTTTATTATTTGTGATTTTGTGGTGTTTTTCTTCTCATTTCCTTTCCATCTTTACTAATCTTTAAGCTTTTCATCCTCCTTTTATTCTTGAACTTTCTCTTATTTATCTTTCCTATCTTTTAACATGCCGAGGCCCAGTCGTGCTGTGCGGCCCCCTGTTCGTTTTATCGACAGTGGGGTAAGGGATGATGCTGGCTTAGTGTCAGGTAGTGGACAGCAGCGGTCATTACAGACAAGAAGTCAGGCTGGGAATAATGTTCGTAATGCCGCCACCAGGGGTCGGGCTCGACAGCCTGAGAGAATTTTGGCGGGCGAAGGTGCGTCACGCAGAGGCCGGGTCAGTAACGCGTTGGTGACACGAGCTGCTGTTGTGAGTGACAATTCTAGAAACTTCTCAAAGGAACCGGTTTCCGTGAATAACATGTCGCGAAGTGTGGGGGCTATGGCGGAGTCGCCGAGCGGGGTGTTAAGGAGAATTTTAACATCCCGAGGTGTTACCTCAGGAGTTCATGTGCCGGAGGTACGCCGCGGTCGCCCCGTGGGCCCGCGGGGGTCCGTGGCTGCCAGAGGTGGTCGAAGAAGTTCGATTCTTACTAGAGGTGAGCACATTGGGAGATGTACAAGATTACAAGAGTCGGTGCAAGGAGAGGGGGCACCCAACAGTGGTATTACAATGGGTTCGGTTAGTAATATAAACAACAGCGCTGACACGATTGTAGCGGGACAGGGCGCGAGCACATTGGGTATTAGTAATGCTGGAAGACAGCTTGTAAGGCCCGCCACGTGTAATATTAGGAGTAAAAGAGGAACTAGGGAGCTACGTGGTATGAGGGGCACAGTACCGGGGAGATCTGATGCTGATGCGGTATGCTTTGGAGGTAATGGAGCTGGATTCAATTCGTCTGAGGTAGCATCTATATGCACCTCGGTCATATCAGCGCTGGTCCCGGTGCTGACTGCCAATAACGCTGAAAGGAATTTTTTGTGGGGGCAGAATTCTGCCGATTTGCAGAGGGATGGCGTTGATGAATCAGGGGCGGCTGTTTTACAGGCCAGATCGGGTGGAGGTAATAGGGGCAATAGGAATGTTAATGAATTTTTGGTAGATGTTTCTCCTTGCTTTTCTACAGAGGAGTCCCTTGCAGCCCCTGAGGTGCAGGACGATTCTGGGGAATCAGCTGCGGTGGTAGAGTCTGCCCTGGACGAGGGTGGTCGTTATGGTGAGTCGATGGTGCACCCGGCAGCGCGCCAGAATGATTCAGCGGTGGGGTCAGGTAACAGGGGCGCAGTCACAGATAAAGTATGTGGTAAAAAAGCGTCAAAAAAGCGTAAGCATAGGCGCAGAGGGCACAGGGACTCATCTACTTCTTCCTCTGAGTCCCCGGGTTCATGTGATAGCAGATGCAGGGGTTGCAATGGAAAAAATAAAAGGAAGCGTAGACATAGTAGCTCCAGCATGTCCTCGGAGGAGGGTCCTGAGGATTCTTTGCAATGCGCTAATACTGCAGTATTGAGAGGAGTTCGACCTAGAATTAGGGAGCGTATTAGACAAGGAAAATTCGTTAATATATTTGCTTTAACCAGCAAAGGGAGGAAAGCATTAGAAGAGGCGAAAAAGAAATCAGGTATAGGTGAGGAGGCTTATAAGTCTTACTCTAACTGGCAGAAGGGCATGCTTATCTTTGCAGCCTGTTATTTGGAATCCAGGCTTCAGGAGCACATGAACATAATTAAATATATGTATTTGCTACACGAATTGGCCAGATCCGGGCGCGGGACAGCTTGGAGGTCCTATGATGAGGAGTTTCGGAGAAAACAAAATGGGAAGGAGATTGTGGATTTTGGTAAAAAAGATGTGGAGATCTTTGTAGATGTTACCCAGCCTCTTAAGAGTGGTTTAGAGGGTCTGGTGGACAAACAAGGTAATTCCAGCAATAAATGGTTGTTGGGTAAGAATAGGACAGGCAAGTGCTATGCCTTCAATAATAGTCAATGTACCCTAGGGTTCAAGTGTCGTTTTCGTCATGCTTGTATCCGCTGTGAAGGAACACATCCCATAAAAAACTGCCAGCAAACAGTTAGTGGAAGAGGTAGTGGGCAAAAGCAGGATCAACGAATCCCAGCTGCGGCAGTGTCCAAGTAGGGCACTTGCTCCAGTTAAGTTAACAGGTTTACAATTTACGTGTGGCTTGCAGTTTACAGTTTATAAAAAAAAAAAAAAAAATTATAAAGAAGTTGCATTGGGTAGGATGGTAGGTCTTTTTAGTTGCCCTCCATTGCCTTATTTAATTTTTTCACAGTTGGGGTTGTTCTTAAAAAGATTCCAGGTAAATTCCGGCTAATTTAGCATTCATCATTTCCAGTAGCATGTTTTAGGTAGGTTGTTCTCTGCCCCATGGCAAAAAATTTTGGGTGGAAAGGGGTCTCATTAGTAACTTGCGCTAAGCATGTTCCGGGCATTGGAAACGGAGTGGCAGATGCGCTATCGCGTTCTAGTGTCACAGGTTTAGGGTGCTAGCTCCGGATGCGAAGGTATCTGGTGACCCTTGCCCGTCTTATGCCTGGCAGGTTATACGCCCGGATTGGAGGGCTTAGCTTTTCGAGCCCTGGCTCCCTCCACTCTTCGAGGGTACAAAAATGCCATGGGAGAGTGGGAAAGATATGTGCGCCTGCATCAAGATCAAGGTAAGACCGATTACGCAATGTTATTGGATTATGTGTGGGAATGTTTTAGAGCAGGCAGACCAAGAGGGTTCGTAACACGTTTACTGTCTGCTCTTTCTTATTTCTTGAGACTTTATGGCCGGCATGATTTTACTAAATCTTTCTTTCTAGCAAAGATTCTTACAGGTTGGGCTCGAGTTATGCCCCCTGTACAAGATGCACGTAGACCAATAACTATTTCAATATTGCGGCGCATGGCGGTCGTGTTGCAGGATGTCTGTGCATCTGATTACGAAACACTTTTATTTACATTGTGTTTCGTCATGGCCTTTTTTGGGGCCTTTAGAGTCAGTGAACTGGTGGCTACTTCGAAATCAGCAAGGTCACCTATGCTTCGTGAACACGTGTCATTGGAAGAGGGAGGCTTATGGTGCAAAGTACAACGTTCCAAAACGGACCAATTGGGCAAAGGTTGTTGGGTTGTTTTGAATTGTGTTGATGACATAGAGATTTGTCCTGTGTCTTTGGCGAGGATTTATTTGAAGACAAGGTCTGATGTGCCAGGTCCATGGTTGCAGCATTTGGATGGTATGCCGGTGACTCAATTTCAATTTAGATGGGTGATGGAACGTTGTATTTGCACGATGGGTTTGCCGGTATCGAGATATGGTACCCATTCGTTTCGAATAGGTGCGGCGACAACAGCAGCTGCGGAAGGCTGTTCGAGCGGGCAAATTAGAGCCTTGGGAAGGTGGAAGTCTGATGTATTTCGGAAATATATCAGGTTTTGACCTGTTTTAAAAAAAAAAAAAAAAAATCAGACTTGAGGTTTCAGCTACTCGCCATATTTGGGGGTCTTGAGGAATTTTTTATCCTGTCAGGTGCCTTAAGCCTGGGGGTTCAAACCCGCCTGGCAGGTGTGTTTTTCGCCTCTCGTCAAGTCTGATTCCCCCCCCCCCCCCTTATCTAACTCCCTTTGTAAAAGGAGAACAATTCTCTTCAAAAATTATCACATTAGAGGCCAAATTAAAATATGTAATAAATAAATGTTAAACCATTTTAGCAAGATTTTAAAGGGATGTTTTTGGGGTAATGTTGTTGCAAGATTTTTGTTTTAGGGGTTTTTTGTTCAATAAGTTTTGTGAATGTTTTTGTATTTTCAGATTTGCGCTTGGATGAGTGTCCGATTTGGATCATGGGGCACTCATACATTTATTATGGTGAAAGGTCTGGTGTTGAGTGCCTTCAGTCCCCGGAAGCTAATCTGGTCAGATGGATTGGAGTGAGGGGACTTCGGTGGGAGCAAGTCATCCCGCTTTTTTGGCAGCAAGTGGAGAGGTCGGGATACCCCCTGAGGGTGGTGTTCCATGTTGCTGGAAATGATCTGACCAGGAGGTCTGGTTTAGATCTTCGGAAAACCATAGTTAGGGATGTAGTTAGTCTACAGAACAGGCTGTGTTTTTTGAGTGTAGGTTGGTCGGAGATAATCCCTCGTTTAGTGTGGAGGGGTGCAGACAGACCCGCTGCCATTGAGTTGATCCAGCGCCGGATCAATTCTGTGGTTGGCAGAGCTGTTAGCGAAAATTGGGGGTTTGTGGTCCCACATCCCTCAATTTCAGTTTCTGCTCCTCATCTTTATATGGCCGATGGTGTCCATCTGAATTTGAGGGGTATTGAAATTTTTATGGGTGATTTGTGGTTAGCAATTTTTTCTCCGGAGTTTTATTGATAGGTTGAAGGGTTTTAGGAGTAGTTAGGGTTAGTTTGTAAGGTAGAGGTATGGTGGCGGGGTTTCGTTGAAACTGTGGCGGGTTGGGACGGCCTTAAATTGTGGCTGTAATTTAAAGAGTTTTATAGGTGCTCAGGAGATGTGAAGGTGGTGGAGTTTGATACATTACGGGGCCGGAGTTCCATCGGACCAGGTGGGCTTCGGTCTCCGGTGGAGTTTGTACACACCTGAGCACCTTTGGGTGGAAGTTGGGGAATACCTTGAGTGGAGAGTTGGCCACGGTATTCCCGATAAGGAGAAAGAACACAAGGGGTGGCAAATGGCCCATGGTGGCCCCTTGTGATGAGTGGGGGGCTGGGCTGAAATTGGGCCCCTTAAGAGCCTCCCCTTGGGATGTATGGGGGCTGGGCTGAAATTGGGCCCTTAATAACCCCCATTTGTTATGCGATGGAGGCCGGGCTGAAGTTGGACCCTTGCCTCCTCTTGTGTTGTTATCAGCCACAGTTAAAAGGGTAGAATAAATAGGGACATTTAAATAGGCCGTCCCTCCTTGCCACCATACCATTTGGTTAATAAAAGCTGACAATTTTATTGGCAAACATATCCTGGTGTCAGTGTCAGTTATTTCTTTATGGATGTTAGTGTATGCGCATGAATGAAGAACAGTCTATGATAGACATTTTAAGAGAACGGAGGACATTTTATATGGCTGTAGTGACATAAAATTCTGAATAGCAGGCTGAATGAAGCAGCTGGAGAAGTGGTAGTATCCATGGTAACGATGGGCCTATGAGGTGACTGAGGAGTCTGTTGATGGGAGGGGCTTAGGCCTTATAAGGAGAGGACTGATTAGGTTCTCCCTCCTTTTTCCTCAGTGAAAATTGACCCACCCACCCGCCCTTGAGGAGTTTATTATTGGTGTCGGCTTGGCGGGTTGGGACGGCCTTAAATTGTGGCTGTAATTTAAAGAGTTTTATAGGTGCTCAGGAGATGTGAAGGTGGTGGAGTTTGATACATTACGGGGCCGGAGTTCCATCGGACCAGGTGGGCTTCGGTCTCCGGTGGAGTTTGTACACACCTGAGCACCTTTGGGTGGAAGTTGGGGAATACCTTGAGTGGAGAGTTGGCCACGGTATTCCCGATAAGGAGAAAGAACACAAGGGGTGGCAAATGGCCCATGGTGGCCCCTTGTGATGAGTGGGGGGCTGGGCTGAAATTGGGCCCCTTAAGAGCCTCCCCTTGGGATGTATGGGGGCTGGGCTGAAATTGGGCCCTTAATAACCCCCTTTTGTTATGCGATGGAGGCCGGGCTGAAGTTGGGCCCTTGCCTCCTCTTGTGTTGTTATCAGCCACAGTTAAAAGGGTAGAATAAATAGGGGCATTTAAATAGGCCGTCCCTCCTTGCCACCAAACCATTTGGTTAATAAAAGCTGACAATTTTATTGGCAAACATATCCTGGTGTCAGTGTCAGTTATTTCTTTATGGATGTTGGTGTATGCGCATGAATGAAGAACAGTCTATGATAGACATTTTATACAGATGTACATGCTCATCTTTGCTGCCATGCAGCATGCTGCAACACAGCTTGCTGCATGGCATGCCAGGTTGCGACTATTCGCAACCGTCATCGCTCCATTAATTTTAATGGAGCGTTCGCCGGATGTGACTAGTCACAGCCTGGCATGCCATGCAGCATGCCGCTGCCGCATCACAGTAAGATGAACATGGCTACATCTGTATGTCCCGGATATCGGCAGGGTCAGATAAAATGCCTGTTTGTCTGACAGGCATTTTATCTGAAAATCTATGCCCAGCATTTGTATGTTGTTCCCTCCCTCAAACTAGTGGCATTGTTTTACCTTCAACCACAGCAGCATACTCTCTTATGCTGAATATTCAAATCTCAAGGCCTCACCATCTTGGGTTTAGACAGCCGACCATTGAGTAAAATACTGTATAGCTTATAAAAAGGACATACAGGTTATGTCACATGTCCACTGAGGCCCTGCCCATCCCAGCGAAGGCTCCAAAAGACTTGTCTTTAGGAATTAGGAGACTACACATGCCTATAAAGTGAGCAGGATTTTTGATCCTGATACATATACAGGTTAAGTCTCCCTTATCCATGACTCTAAAAACTGTAATATTCAAAGAACCAGAATATTTTGGGAAGCTATGATGTCAAGCTGTGACCTGACATCATGATGTCATGTGGTATCAGTAGCTTATAACTTGGAGTTTGGGTGTTGCTTGGCAACCATTCTGATTTTCAGCCCTCACTGGGAACTCTGTCTCCGTCTTCTCCACCCCGTCAGACCATTTGCAGCACCCGCTATACAGCCCCCTCCTCACTGCATCGGCAGACCACCCACTGCACCTGTCAGCTTCCCCCTCACTGCATCCGCCAGAACCACTGCGGTGCCAGCCAAAGCAAACCCCCACCACCACCACCAGCAACCACCAAACCCCCTTCGCTTTGCATATGTCAGACCCCCCACTGCACCCACCATCCCCAATGCGCCACCTTCCAAACCACCCTGCAGCTGGACTCAGGATCTGGAGTGACCCTCTGCTGCAAGGTATTCCAAAATCTACAAAAATCTAATATCCAAAATACTTCTGGTCCCAAGCATTTTGGATATTGGAGGCCCAACCTGTACTGTAAAACACTATAGTGCGAGTCAATTCTGAAGTTGGTGCATACATTTTTATATAGTGTATATTCCAAATTATAACACATTAGTTTTACATCTATTCCAAATTATCACACATAAGCACTGGGATCAGTGATAACTTCTTGAATATTTGCTGTTAAAAGGAAGAAACATAATTGCACAGCCGTACATTAAAATAGGAAAACTCAATTCTGCAGCTTAATACAATTTTCTTGCTGTTTTTATAGTATTATTATTATTATTATTGCAAATGTCCAAAGAAGCGACACATTCTGCAATACTGATAAGAGAAGAGAGGTTTCTGTTTTAATTTGACTTCATTATATTTTTCGTTTATTAGGGAGGGAAAATCTGCTTTGTGTTTGCATGATTCAATCAGCTGCAGCGGGCTCATCAGTAATACTTAGACCTGTCAACGTAAATAGCACAATTCTCATATATGGGGCAGAATAATTTACTTACTTGCGTAGTCATTGGAGACGCAGGCTTACAATTAGAGAAAGCAGTGTGATTTGAAAATGAGTTACAATTGATTGTGTTTCAGTGAAAATGAAGTTTGGAATGCGCTAATTAGATTCTGTCTAAACACCTGAGCCACAATAAGCTGATGGGAGGCTCAGCCACTTCTCAAAAGAAGAATGACTGTTTACCAAAAAATGGATAATTTAATATTTAAAACAGAATTAAAGTAATGTGCTAATGACACTAGCATCTCTCAGAGGTGATACGCAATATCTTTTTTCATGAAGCTGGGATTTATTGTAAGAACCTGTGAACAGTCTATTCTGCATTAGACCCTGGATAGTCTAATCCAGAGGTTCTCAAATGCGGTCCTCAAGACATCCCAATGGTCCAAGTTTTCAGTTTATCTATGCTTTGCCACAGGTGACTTAATTAGCATCAATTTGATTTAATTATTTGTGCTGAGCCATGGATATACCTAAAACCTGGACCGTTGGGGTGCCTTAAGGACCGCATTTGAAAACGTCTGATCTAATCTACAGTTCTGAAGGTACTTCTACATTTCTAGCTCTTGGATTAAAGATGCCAGCAGCTCAAAATAATGACAACCCGCCCGGCATATTGCCGAGTTGGGAACGCCTGCAGCAGCTGCCAATGCCGGACCACCCCTGGGAAGGACCCATTTCTAATTCCCGGGTGGGATCCGGCATTGGCAGTTTGAAAGGGGTATCAGACTGCTGACCGCAGCCGAGACTGATTAGAAAGTGACATTAGTTTTGTTTAAAAAAAAATACAAAACATTATGATTGGAAAAGGTGTGTATTTGATGGGACTTTAAATTAGGGATGTGCACTTGAAATTTTTCGGGTTTTGTGTTTTGGTTTTGGGTTCGGTTCCGTGGCCGTGTTTTGGGTTCGACCGCGTTTTGGCAAAACCTCACCGAATTTTTTTTGTCGGATTCGGGTGTGTTTTGGATTCGGGTGTTTTTTTCAAAAAACCCTAAAAAACAGCTTAAATCATAGAATTTGGGGGTCACTTTGATCCCAAAGTATTATTAACCTCAAAAACCATAATTTCCACTCATTTTCAGTCTATTCTGAATACCTCACACCTCACAATATTATTTTTAGTCCTAAAATTTGCACCGAGGTCGCTGGATGACTAAGCTAAGCGACCCTAGTGGCCGACACAAACACCTGGCCCATCTAGGAGTGGCACTGCAGTGTCACGCAGGATGGCCCTTCCAAAAAACACTCCCCAAACAGCACATGACGCAAAGAAGAAAAAAAGAGGCGCAATGAGGTAGCTGTGTGAGTAAGCTAAGCGACCCTAGTGGCCGACACAAACACCTGGCCCATTTAGGAGTGGCACTGCAGTGTCACGCAGGATGGCCCTTCCAAAAAACACTCCCCAAACAGCACATGACGCAAAGAAGAAAAAAAGAGGCGCAATGAGGTAGCTGTGTGAGTAAGCTAAGCGACCCTAGTGGCCGACACAAACACCTGGCCCATCTAGGAGTGGCACTGCAGTGTCACGCAGGATGGCCCTTCCAAAAAACACTCCCCAAACAGCACATGATGCAAAGAAGAAAAAAAGAGGCGCAATGAGGTAGCTGTGTGAGTAAGATAAGCGACCCTAGTGGCCGACACAAACACCTGGCCCATCTAGGAGTGGCACTGCAGTGTCACGCAGGATGGCCCTTCCAAAAAACACTCCCCAAACAGCACATGACGCAAAGAAGAAAAAAAGAGGCGCAATGAGGTAGCTGTGTGAGTAAGCTAAGCGACCCTAGAGGCCGACACAAACACCTAGCCCATCTAGGAGTGGCACTGCAGTGTCACGCAGGATGGCCCTTCCAAAAAACACTCCCCAAACAGCACATGACGCAAAGAAGAAAAAAAGAGGCGCAATGAGGTAGCTGTGTGAGTAAGCTAAGCGACCCTAGTGGCCGACACAAACACCTGGCCCATCTAGGAGTGGCACTGCAGTGTCACGCAGGATGGCCCTTCCAAAAAACACTCCCCAAACAGCACATGACGCAAATAAAAATGAAAGAAAAAAGAGGTGCAAGATGGAATTGTCCTTGGGCCCTCCCACCCACCCTTATGTTGTATAAACAGGACATGCACACTTTAACCAACCCATCATTTCAGTGACAGGGTCTGCCACACGACTGTGACTCAAATTACGGGTTGGTTTGGACCCCCACCGAAAAAGAAGCAATTAATCTCTCCTTGCACAAACTGGCTCTACAGAGGCAAGATGTCCACCTCATCATCGTCCTCCGATATATCACCGTGTACATCCCGCTCCTCACAGATTATCAATTCGTCCCCACTGGAATCCACCATCTCAGCTCCCTGTGTACTTTGTGGAGGCAATTGCTGCTGGTCAATGTCTCCACGGAGGAATTGATTATAATTAATTTTAATGAACATCATCTTCTCCACATTTTCTGGAAGTAACCTCGTACGCAGATTGCTGACAAGGTGAGCGGCGGCACTAAACACTCTTTCGGAGTACACACTTGTGGGAGGGCAACTTAGGTAGAATAAAGCCAGTTTGTGCAAGCGCCTCCAAATTGCCTCTTTTTCCTGCCAGTATAAGTACGGACTGTCTGACGTGCCTACTTGGATGCGGTCACTCATATAATCCTCCACCATTCTTTCAATGGTGAGAGAATCATATGCAGTGACAGTAAACGACATGTCCGTAATCATTGTCAGGTCCTTCAGTCCGGACCAGATGTCAGCATCAGCAGTCGCTCCAGACTGCCCTGCATCACCGCCAGCGGGTGGGCTCGGAATTCTGAGCCTTTTCCTCGCACCCCCAGTTGCGGGAGAATGTGAAGGAGGAGATGTTGACAGGTCGCGTTCCGCTTGACTTGACAATTTTCTCACCAGCAGGTCTTTGAACCCCAGCAGACTTGTGTCTGCCGGAAAGAGAGATCCAAGGTAGGTTTTAAATCTAGGATCAAGCACGGTGGCCAAAATGTAGTGCTCTGATTTCAACAGATTGACCACCCGTGAATCCTTGTTAAGCGAATTAAGGGCTCCATCCACAAGTCCCACATGCCTAGCGGAATCGCTCCCTTTTAGCTCCTCCTTCAATGCCTCCAGCTTCTTCTGCAAAAGCCTGATGAGGGGAATGACCTGACTCAGGCTGGCAGTGTCTGAACTGACTTCACGTGTGGCAAGTTCAAAAGGTTGCAGAACCTTGCACAACGTTGAAATCATTCTCCACTGCGCTTGAGACAGGTACATTCCACCTCCTATATCGTGCTCAATTGTATAGGCTTGAATGGCCTTTTGCTGCTCCTCCAACCTTTGAAGCATATAGAGGGTTGAATTCCACCTCGTTACCACTTCTTGCTTCAGATGATGGCAGGGCAGGTTCAGGCGTTTTTGGTGGTGCTCCAGTCTTCTGTACGTGGTGCCTGTACGCCGAAAGTGTCCCGCAATTCTTCTGGCCACCGACAGCATCTCTTGCACGCCCCTGTCGTTTTTTAAAAAATTCTGCACCACCAAATTCAAGGTATGTGCAAAACATGGGACGTGCTGGAATTTGCCCATATTTAATGCACACACAATATTGCTGGCGTTGTCCGATGCCACAAATCCACAGGAGAGTCCAATTGGGGTAAGCCATTCCGCGACGATCTTCCTCAGTTGCCGTAAGAGGTTTTCAGCTGTGTGCGGATTCTGGAAACCGGTGATACAAAGCGTAGCCTGCCTAGGAAAGAGTTGGCGTTTGCGAGATGCTGCTACTGGTGCCGCCGCTGCTGTTCTTGCGGCGGGAGTCCATACATCTACCCAGTGGGCTGTCACAGTCATATAGTCCTGACCCTGCCCTGCTCCACTTGTCCACATGTCCGTGGTTAAGTGGACATTGGGTACAACTGCATTTTTTAGGACACTGGTGAGTCTTTTTCTGACGTCCGTGTACATTCTCGGTATCGCCTGCCTAGAGAAGTGGAACCTAGATGGTATTTGGTAACGGGGGCACACTGCCTCAATAAATTGTCTAGTTCCCTGTGAACTAACGGCGGATACCGGACGCACGTCTAACACCAACATAGTTGTCAAGGCCTCAGTTATCCGCTTTGCAACAGGATGACTGCTGTGATATTTCATCTTCCTCGCAAAGGACTGTTGGACAGTCAATTGCTTGGTGGAAGTAGTAAAAGTGGGCTTACGACTTCCCCTCTGGGATGACCATCGACTCCCAGCAGCAACAACAGCAGCGCCAGCAGCAGTAGGCGTTACACGCAAGGATGCATCGGAGGAATCCCAGGCAGGAGAGGACTCGTCAGAATTGCCAGTGACATGGCATGCAGGACTATTGGCATTCCTGGGGAAGGAGGAAATTGACACTGAGGGAGTTGGTGGGGTGGTTTGCGTGAGCTTGGTTACAAGAGGAAGGGATTTACTGGTCAGTGGACTGCTTCCGCTGTCGCCCAAAGTTTTTGAACTTGTCACTGACTTATTATGAATGCGCTGCAGGTGACGTATAAGGGAGGATGTTCCGAGGTGGTTAACGTCCTTACCCCTACTTATTACAGCTTGACAAAGGCAACACACGGCTTGACAAATGTTGTCCGCATTTCTGGTGAAATACTTCCACACCGAAGAGCTGATTTTTTTGGTATTTTCACCAGGCATGTCAACGGCCCTATTCCTCCCACGGACAACAGGTGTCTCCCCGGGTGCCTGACTTAAACAAACCACCTCACCATCAGAATCCTCCTTGTCAATTTCCTCCCCAGCGCCAGCAACACCCATATCCTCCTCATCCTGGGGTACTTCAACACTGACATCTTCAATCTGACTATCAGGAACTGGACTGCGGGTGCTCCTTCCAGCACTTGCAGGGGGCGTGCAAATGGTGGAAGGCGCATGCTCTTCACGTCCAGTGTTGGGAAGGTCAGGCATCGCAACCGACACAATTGGACTCTCCTTGTGGATTTGGGATTTCAATGAACGCACAGTTCTTTGCGGTGCTTTTGCCAGCTTGAGTCTTTTCAGTTTTCTAGCGAGAGGCTGAGTGCTTACATCCTCATGTGAAGCTGAACCACTAGCCATGAACATAGGCCAGGGCCTCAGCCGTTCCTTGCCACTCCGTGTGGTAAATGGCATATTGGCAAGTTTACGCTTCTCCTCCGACAATTTTATTTTAGATTTTGGAGTCCTTTTTTTACTGATATTTGGTGTTTTGGATTTGACATGCTCTGTACTATGACATTGGGCATCGGCCTTGGCAGACGACGTTGCTGGCATTTCATCGTCTCGGCCATGACTAGTGGCAGCAGCTTCAGCACGAGGTGGGAGTGGATCTTGATCTTTCCCTAAGTTTGGAACCTCAACATTTTTGTTCTCCATATTTTAATAGGCACAACTAAAAGGCACCTCAGGTAAACAATGGAGATGGATGGATACTAGTATACTTATGGATGGACGAGCGACTGCCGACACAGAGGTAGCTACAGCCATGGACTACCGTACTGTGTCTGCTGCTAATATAGACTGGATGATAATGAGATGAAATCAATATATATATATATATATATAATATCACTAGTACTGCAGCCGGACAGGTATATATATTTATTATGTAATGACTGATGACGGACCTGCTGGACACTGTCAGCTCAGCAGCACCGCAGACTGCTACAGTAAGCTACTATAGTAGTATGTATAAAGAAGAAAGAAAAAAAAAAAACACGGGTAGGTGGTATACAATTATGGATGGACGAGCGACTGCCGACACAGAGGTAGCTACAGCCGTGGACTACCGTACTGTGTCTGCTGCTAATATAGACTGGATGATAATGAGATGAAATCAATATATATATATATATAATATCACTAGTACTGCAGCCGGACAGGTATATATATTTATTATGTAATGACTGATGACGGACCTGCTGGACACTGTCAGCTCAGCAGCACCGCAGACTGCTACAGTAAGCTACTATAGTAGTATGTATAAAGAAGAAAGAAAAAAAAACCACGGGTAGGTGGTATACAATTATGGATGGACGAGCGACTGCCGAGACAGAGGTAGCTACAGCCGTGGACTACCGTACTGTGTCTGCTGCTAATATAGACTGGATGATAATGAGATTAAATCAATATATATATATATATATATATATATATAATATCACTAGTACTGCAGCCGGACAGGTATATATATTTATTATGTAATGACTGATGACGGACCTGCTGGACACTGTCAGCTCAGCAGCACCGCAGACTGCTACAGTAAGCTACTATAGTAGTATGTATAAAGAAGAAAGAAAAGAAAAAACCACGGGTAGGTGGTATACAATTATGGATGGATGAGCGACTGCCGACACAGAGGTAGCTACAGCCGTGGACTACCGTACTGTGTCTGCTGCTAATATAGACTGGATGATAATGAGATGAAATCAATATATATATATATATAATATCACTAGTACTGCAGCCGGACAGGTATATATATTTATTATGTAATGACTGATGACGGACCTGCTGGACACTGTCAGCTCAGCAGCACCGCAGACTGCTACAGTAAGCTACTATAGTAGTATGTATAAAGAAGAAAGAAAAGAAAAAAAACACGGGTAGGTGTACAATTATGGATGGACGAGCGACTGCCGACACAGAGGTAGCTACAGCCGTGGACTACCGTACTGTGTCTGCTGCTAATATAGACTGGATGATAATGAGATGAAATCAATATATATATATATATAATATCACTAGTACTGCAGCCGGACAGGTATATATATTTATTATGTAATGACTGATGACGGACCTGCTGGACACTGTCAGCTCAGCAGCACCGCAGACTGCTACAGTAAGCTACTATAGTAGTATGTATAAAGAAGAAAGAAAAAAAAAACCACGGGTAGGTGGTATACAATTATGGATGGACGAGCGACTGCCGACACAGAGGTAGCTACAGCCGTGGACTACCGTACTGTGTCTGCTGCTAATATAGACTGGATGATAATGAGATTAAATCAATATATATATATATAATATCACTAGTACTGCAGCCGGACAGGTATATATATTTATTATGTAATGACTGATGACGGACCTGCTGGACACTGTCAGCTCAGCAGCACCGCAGACTGCTACAGTAAGCTACTATAGTAGTATGTATAAAGAAGAAAGAAAAAAAAAACCACGGGTAGGTGGTATACAATTATGGATGGACGAGCGACTGCCGACACAGAGGTAGCTACAGCCGTGGACTACCGTACTGTGTCTGCTGCTAATATAGACTGGATGATAATGAGATGAAATCAATATATATATATATATATAATATCACTAGTACTGCAGCCGGACAGGTATATATATTTATTATGTAATGACTGATGACGGACCTGCTGGACACTGTCAGCTCAGCAGCACCGCAGACTGCTACAGTAAGCTACTATAGTAGTATGTATAAAGAAGAAAGAAAAAAAAAAACCACGGGTAGGTGGTATACAATTATGGATGGACGAGCGACTGCCGACACAGAGGTAGCTACAGCCGTGGACTACCGTACTGTGTCTGCTGCTAATATAGACTGGATGATAATGAGATGAAATCAATATATATATATATATATATAATATCACTAGTACTGCAGCCGGACAGGTATATATATTTATTATGTAATGACTGATGACGGACCTGCTGGACACTGTCAGCTCAGCAGCACCGCAGACTGCTACAGTAAGCTACTATAGTAGTATGTATAAAGAAGAAAGAAAAAAAAACCACGGGTAGGTGGTATACAATTATGGATGGACGAGCGACTGCCGAGACAGAGGTAGCTACAGCCGTGGACTACCGTACTGTGTCTGCTGCTAATATAGACTGGATGATAATGAGATTAAATCAATATATATATATATATATATATATATATAATATCACTAGTACTGCAGCCGGACAGGTATATATATTTATTATGTAATGACTGATGACGGACCTGCTGGACACTGTCAGCTCAGCAGCACCGCAGACTGCTACAGTAAGCTACTATAGTAGTATGTATAAAGAAGAAAGAAAAGAAAAAACCACGGGTAGGTGGTATACAATTATGGATGGATGAGCGACTGCCGACACAGAGGTAGCTACAGCCGTGGACTACCGTACTGTGTCTGCTGCTAATATAGACTGGATGATAATGAGATGAAATCAATATATATATATATATATAATATCACTAGTACTGCAGCCGGACAGGTATATATATTTATTATGTAATGACTGATGACGGACCTGCTGGACACTGTCAGCTCAGCAGCACCGCAGACTGCTACAGTAAGCTACTATAGTAGTATGTATAAAGAAGAAAGAAAAGAAAAAAAACACGGGTAGGTGTACAATTATGGATGGACGAGCGACTGCCGACACAGAGGTAGCTACAGCCGTGGACTACCGTACTGTGTCTGCTGCTAATATAGACTGGATGATAATGAGATGAAATCAATATATATATATATATAATATCACTAGTACTGCAGCCGGACAGGTATATATATTTATTATGTAATGACTGATGACGGACCTGCTGGACACTGTCAGCTCAGCAGCACCGCAGACTGCTACAGTAAGCTACTATAGTAGTATGTATAAAGAAGAAAGAAAAAAAAAACCACGGGTAGGTGGTATACAATTATGGATGGACGAGCGACTGCCGACACAGAGGTAGCTACAGCCGTGGACTACCGTACTGTGTCTGCTGCTAATATAGACTGGATGATAATGAGATTAAATCAATATATATATATATAATATCACTAGTACTGCAGCCGGACAGGTATATATATTTATTATGTAATGACTGATGACGGACCTGCTGGACACTGTCAGCTCAGCAGCACCGCAGACTGCTACAGTAAGCTACTATAGTAGTATGTATAAAGAAGAAAGAAAAAAAAAACCACGGGTAGGTGGTATACAATTATGGATGGACGAGCGACTGCCGACACAGAGGTAGCTACAGCCGTGGACTACCGTACTGTGTCTGCTGCTAATATAGACTGGATGATAATGAGATGAAATCAATATATATATATATATATAATATCACTAGTACTGCAGCCGGACAGGTATATATATTTATTATGTAATGACTGATGACGGACCTGCTGGACACTGTCAGCTCAGCAGCACCGCAGACTGCTACAGTAAGCTACTATAGTAGTATGTATAAAGAAGAAAGAAAAAAAAAAAACCACGGGTAGGTGGTATACAATTATGGATGGACGAGCGACTGCCGACACAGAGGTAGCTACAGCCGTGGACTACCGTACTGTGTCTGCTGCTAATATAGACTGGATGATAATGAGATGAAATCAATATATATATATATATATATATATATATATAATATCACTAGTACTGCAGCCGGACAGGTATATATATTTATTATGTAATGACTGATGACGGACCTGCTGGACACTGTCAGCTCAGCAGCACCGCAGACTGCTACAGTAAGCTACTATAGTAGTATGTATAAAGAAGAAAGAAAAAAAAAAAACACGGGTAGGTGGTATACAATTATGGATGGACGAGCGACTGCCGACACAGAGGTAGCTACAGCCGTGGACTACCATACTGTGTCTGCTGCTAATATAGACTGGATGATAATGAGATGAAATCAATATATATTATATCACACTAGTACTGCAGCCGGACAGGTATATATATTTATTATGTAATGACTGATGACGGACCTGCTGGACACTGTCAGCTCAGCAGCACCGCAGACTGCTACAGTAAGCTACTATAGTAGTATGTATAAAGAAGAAAAAAAAAACCACGGGTAGGTGGTATACAATTATGGATGGATGAGCGACTGCCGACACAGAGGTAGCTACAGCCGTGGACTACCGTACTGTGTCTGCTGCTAATATAGACTGGATGATAATGAGATGAAATCAATATATATATATATAATATCACTAGTACTGCAGCCGGACAGGTATATATATATTTATTATGTAATGACTGATGACGGACCTGCTGGACACTGTCAGCTCAGCAGCACCGCAGACTGCTACAGTAAGCTACTATAGTAGTATGTATAAAGAAGAAAGAAAAGAAAAAACCACGGGTAGGTGGTATACAATTATGGATGGATGAGCGACTGCCGACACAGAGGTAGCTACAGCCTTGGACTACCGTACTGTGTCTGCTGCTAATATAGACTGGATGATAATGAGATGAAATCAATATATATATATATATAATATCACTAGTACTGCAGCCGGACAGGTATATATATTTATTATGTAATGACTGATGACGGACCTGCTGGACACTGTCAGCTCAGCAGCACCGCAGACTGCTACAGTAAGCTACTATAGTAGTATGTATAAAGAAGAAAGAAAAGAAAAAAAACACGGGTAGGTGGTATACAATTATGGATGGACGAGCGACTGCCGACACAGAGGTAGCTACAGCCGTGGACTACCGTACTGTGTCTGCTGCTAATATAGACTGGATGATAATGAGATGAAATCAATATATATATATATAATATCACTAGTACTGCAGCCGGACAGGTATATATATTTATTATGTAATGACTGATGACGGACCTGCTGGACACAGTCAGCTCAGCAGCACCGCAGACTGCTACAGTAAGCTACTATAGTAGTATGTATAAAGAAGAAAGAAAAAAAAACCACGGGTAGGTGGTATACAATATTATATATATATTATATACAATTATATATATATATATATATATTAAACTGGTGGTGACTGGTGGTCAGGTCACTGGTCACAGGTGGTCAGGTCACTGGTCACACTATCAGCAACTTGCAAGTAGTACTCCTAAGCAGACAATCACAATATATATTATACTGGTGGTCAGTGTGGTCACAATGGCAATGAGGCACTCTGGCAGCAAAAGTGTGCACTGTACGTTATATGTACTCCTGAGTCCTGCTCTCAGACTCTAACTGCTCCCCACTGTCAGTGTCTCCCCCACAAGTCAGATAATATACAGTCACACTATCTATCACTTCAGCAAGTAACTAGTACTCCTCCTAATGCTCCCCAAAATTACTACTGTGTCTCTCTCTACTGTCTCACTCTCTTCTCTATAAACGGAGAGGACGCCAGCCACGTCCTCTCCCTATGAATCTCAATGCACGTGTGAAAATGGCGGCGACGCGCGGCTCCTTATATAGAATCCGAGTCTCGCGATAGAATCCGAGCCTCGCGAGAATCCGACAGCGGGATGATGACGTTCGGGCGCGCTCGGGTTAACCGAGCAAGGCGGGAAGATCCGAGTCGCTCGGCCCCGTGTAAAAAAACATGAAGTTCGGGCGGGTTCGGATTCCGAGGAACCGAACCCGCTCATCCCTACTTTAAATTAGGGATGAGCGGGTTCGGTTCCTCGGAATCCGAACCCGCCCGAACTTCATGTTTTTTTACACGGGGCCGAGCGACTCGGATCTT